>NC_081418.1:37749871-38049871 GCF_949786415.1 Peromyscus eremicus
AAGTCCACTACTTCAAACAGGTTTATATGTCATTGACCAGATCTATGTCAGATCACATTTATAATGTGTAGTTTATTGTTTCTGGCTTCTCTCATTAAGCATGCAGCCCTGAAGATTCAGCCAAATCATTGAATTTATCAGAGGTTATTATTTTTTATAATACCTTAGTAATTTTGTGTAATGTCTTACAATGTATTATAATGAATCTTCCTAAGCAACAGCAACACTCCTATTTTATGGACTCATACTTCCAACTTTAAGTATAAATAAAATTTCATACTTATTATGAATAAAGTTTCTATTGATATGTGTAGACAAGCTTTTGACAAGAGATATCTTTATTTCTAATGGATAAATACCAAGGACTATAAACTATAGTAAGGAAAAAATAATCATTGTAAGAAACTTTGTTACTTTTTCCTCAACTACAAGCCTGGGTTTACTGTCCTCTTACACAATCAGAATTTCTGTTAGTGAAAAAAAAAGTTTGTATTCAGTTAATAAGTTTTATGAGCCAAGAAGTGTACCACTAGATGCTGACAGTGTGTAGATTGTGAGATTTGAACCCAACTGAACAGAGACTTTGACACACTGCTGATGGATAAGTTCATATTTATCTTTCAGATCCTTGCCAATTTTTAATATTATTTTCAGTCGTTCATTAGTTCCATAAAAAAATACTTTATGCCAAATATAACCGAACAAACCGAACACCATGGTATCATTTTAAATCTTAAGATGCTATTTATTGGTGATATGTTTTCATATGTGTTCCAACATTAGGTTATTGCCTACCAACCTTTAATTTTCCTGAATTCCAGTCGCATGCATAGCATTTCTTGAGGTTCTGAATGTACATGCACTTTTAGGTTACTATACTCTTTTATAATTCAATAGAACAGAAGATCCACTTCATGTTTATGCCACAGAGTTGGGAGCCGCTTCATCTGGCTGAAAATTCCACAGTAACAAGCTCTCCTACACAACACCTTGCATTTTTACAGTTAGTTTCTGGAGTTGAACCTAAGAAAAAGGTGAAGTGAGTGAGGTCTCCTCATTCAGTATTTATTTCATTCCTGGAGTTCAGGGTCTTTTCTTCTCCTGAAACCTTTACTGGAGAAATCCTCTCAGGAGCTTATCAACACTAATCTCTTTAATTATTATTCTGCCAAGAGAAATTTGCGTTTAACAGAGGTTAAAGCTGTAGTAGGAGTAGAGTTTCTGCACTTTTAAATTGGTTGGAAAAGGCTTCTTTGGGGAAAAAAACAGTGCAAAGAAAGGAAAGTAGATGATGCTTTTAAAATCATGAGATTTAGAAAATCCCTCCACAGTGACTAATCCAATTAAAGTGGATCCTTAAACTGAACCAGCTACCTTGAATTTATTCTTGCCTGAAAGACAGAATGCAAAATTGAATATATGGTAGTTAAGAGGTTATTTTTTATTTGTCTATGAAGGGTCTTAATGTGGCACTATGATTACAATTTTTAGGCTACTATTTTATTTACTGTAGGTGGTCAGTGCTCTCTGAGGAGGTCAACTGGGAACACTATGTGACAGATAAATAAAAATCAACATAAGCAACAGAGCTCAAAACAATGAAGTCAAATTGAACACCTCCTTCATTCAACAAGAGATTGACAAATATCGACATATTATTTTGTATTGTTTTAAAATATCACTTGGATATGTCAACATTGAGACTTCTGATATTGAACAGTGGGGTGAAAAACTTCATAAAGTGATAGAATCAATTGTTAGTGTTCTGTTTATTGGACAGCACAGGAGCTGCTGGTTTGTTAATGGCTGAGTTTCAAAATAGCACACTAAAATGTGGGGATTTATATAACACCTGGAATGTACGTCACCCAAGTATGGAAACAAAATTGGCATGAGTACCAAATATAGATGAAAAATGGGAATTTAATTAAAAATGTAGTGTTTTGGCATTTAATTATATTTTCCTCATGAAAAAAAGCCTGAAAAATATCAAACTGAGCTCATATAATCCACTTAAAATTCATGTGACTTTATCCTCAGTAAGACATAATTAGCTAGTTATAGAGTTACATGAAAATTGCATCAGAAGTGAAATATACCTAACATAGATACAATAATATGAACAATATACCTAAGAAAATATTTACATTTTTACATGAAAAATGAGAGTGC
Organism: Peromyscus eremicus; assembly: GCF_949786415.1. Lineage (NCBI taxonomy): Eukaryota > Metazoa > Chordata > Mammalia > Rodentia > Cricetidae > Peromyscus > Peromyscus eremicus. The sequence continues at coordinate 37,752,044 of NC_081418.1, forward strand.
ACAGAATAAAACAGGTAATCAATAAAACATTTTCCCTATTCTCTGTGTCTCTACACATGATAGTAAATATTTGGCTGGTGGCAGAAAATGTACTGTCATAAACTTTGTACTAATCTTTTATAAATGCAGTATTCATTTTTTTTTTTTTACATTTTCTAAAGGACTTTTTCTCTACTTTTTATAAACCACCCATTAAATTAGAATGCAGAAGAGTAAAACTATATCATATAATCACAGAAAAATCTGTACTCCACCCAAGATACACTCAGACACAGATTCTAAAATTATTTCAAACTACCTACAGGCAGTGCATGTCACCATTGTCTGTAGAGTATTCTGGTAGGGAGATGGCAGAACCCAGTCACAATTTTCTCAATTGAGCAGGCATCATTCACATGGTGAGATGAAAACCAGCAACCAAATTAGGCCACAGATGTACAGTGAGTTCTGATTTCAGTCAACCAGCATGCTCAGAAAAGAAAGCAGCCCTCACCATCCTAAACCCCTGCCCGCCTTATAGCTAGCTTGGGGATAAGGGGCGCCAGTTAAAATCCTGTTGGAGCTTTGCTGCCAGCTTGAATCTTCAGGCTTGATCATAGCAGAAAAGGTATCCAGTGAGAACCTGGCCCCAACTAGAAATCTGTCTACATCTTGTGTAGCTTCTATCTTTGAACTACTCCTTCCAAGTGTGATAACCTTCCACTCCAAGAAGTCTGAGGATGGGATGGAAGGCCAAATAAGCCATACTCGGATGCCTAGACTCATGGCAGTGCTGACAAACACTGCCTCTTACCTTGCATTGGATGGTCTGGAACACGATGAATTTCCAAAACAAAATAGCACAAAATCAAAGAGAGCGGGAGTCTCACTCAACTACAGCCTTATAAAGTGTGATCTGTCTTCAATCTATTAAAAAAATAAAATGTTCATGACAAAGTCTGTGTTCATCTCAAGTCTGAAATCTGTCTTAAAATCACCACTCTACATTACTTGAGCCAGCATGAGCTACTGAGTGCTGCCTCAGAGTGCTGTGGGGACTGTTCAGGTGTGGGCAGCTAATGGTGACACCCCCCACCAAGAACCCCACAAGAACAAAGTGCCTCTGTGCTCAGCCCCTTCCCCAACCTTAAGGCAGAAGGTGAAGCACAGAGCCACACTAAGACCTAGAGAGAGGTGCTGTATTCTCCCTCTCCAGTATCCAGTCTGCTGGTGACACCGAGTGCACCGCCTGGGACTGCTTGTGCCATCCAGCCTCTAATCTAGTTATTCCTGTTAAGAATGTCTGTCTTTTCAAACGTAAGAGAAAGCATGAACAGATTATTAAATAAGAAGTGCTTAAAATTAAAGGTTAAATAATATAAACCTGAGTCAATCTCAAGTCAAAAAAGAACCGTGTTCACTGATGTACAATAACATAAATTAATGTACAATAGATCAATAGTACTCAGACCTGAGTTTTAGTGGTCATTGATGGTGGTTTTCTTCCTGACAAGATGTCTATATTTTCCAGGAGAAATTGCTCAGAGAATAAGGGTATTGTCAGCTTCTTAAGACCTTGTAGGACTGCTGTCCACATCATTGACATTAACTTCAGATTCAATTTGTGTATGCAATGTCTTTTAGTGCTGAGAAAATATGTATTTATAGAGTATGCTTAGAGAAAGTTTTGCAATTGCTGTAAAATGAAAGCAATGAGCAATTAGTACATTGGCTTTGGTAGGAAATAGCCTTGTCCATGTTGCTTTAACTAGTTGATTGACAGATCATCTTGGTAATAAAGGATAGTAGTCCTCCACCAAGAGAGGAAAAGCATTGTTGGCAGAATTATAGTGAACAGAATCTATATACACTCAAAATGGAAGAGTTTCACAGCATAGCTGCCCCTGATGTGTGTTGAGGTGCAAAGTAGAATCTCTAATTTGTACCTATAAAAAACTATAATTTTTATGTACATCGATCATATTTAGTTTATATTATAATGCATTACATGCAGAATTTATATTCATCTGAGAACAATCCCTAAACTAGTATTACTTTTGAGTGAATTATGTGCTATGTCTTGGACAGTATGGTATAAAACAATCAGTAAGCTTCAGCTCTAGTATGCTAAAAAAAAAAAATAACATTTAGTGTGCTTGCTATGGCACATGTGGACGTCTGAGGAAAGCCTCAAGAATGAGTCTTTGCCTTCCACCTTATTTGAGGTTTAAGGTAGGGGTCCTTGTCTTTCGCTACCACTTAAGTCTAGACAACATAACCTGTGAGTTTTGCAGGACTCTCTGTTCTCTGTCCCCCATTCTCTGTAGAAGAGCTCTGATTACACAGTTGCACTCCAGTGGATTCGGAGAGTCTACACTCAGAACCTCATGCTTATGTGATAAGCACTTTACCCACTGAGACTTATCCCTGCCCCAGCTTTGGCATGGTTTTGCTTTTTGCTTTACTTTACTAAGTCAGATTAAGAGAATCTTTGATTTATCACTAATTTAGTTTCTTCAGCTGTACTGTATGGACAATTTGTACTCCTTTTCTGAAGATCAAATATTATACTAGAAGAGGAAAACTCTTTTTAACTTGCTATCAACTTACTGAACAAAATTTTTATTTCAGCTGCTCAAGCCTGTTTCTTTATGTTGATAATACCCCCTCTTTCATAATGGACACTTTCACAGCTGTGATCTTCATACATGATATTGAAACAAATTCTACATTATGAATGGTTTAATCTAAGAAACAATCTTTGTGATGTTAACAACTCAAAGAATGGAGAAAATCCAGAGTTTGCCACCATCTCACGGAAAGTGAAATTTATTCCCTGTCAATGATGACATCTCTTTGCCAAGTGAAAGTTCGAAAAAGAATTCTGTTTAGGACAAAATAAACTGACTGTGTGGCACAGAGTTTCTATGAGAAGTGTTGTTTTCTTAATGATGTGTGGGAAAGACAGATTCTGTGGACCAGTGCAAATCGGATGAATGATGCTCAGGAGACCTTGCATGCTGTTGTGAGTACACCACTAATCTTATGGAAAGCTGAGGTTGGTACTCTTCTAGCTGGAACAATAAAATGTTCCCAGAGGCCCAGCTTGCTGTCTAAGTAATACAGAATGAGCCCCAGGACCTCTTTCAACCAGCTCTGATTTTTGCATGATACTGACTCACTACCCTATTTTCTCCAACAACAGACTATTTTATCTTCTCTTAATTCCTCCAAACTGTGCCTAGGGGAAAACCAGTCTATCTTCTGCCTCTTGATAGCTCTCTAAGTTCTGCCTACCTTTCAAGAGATATCTTGATATATTAAGTAAGAATCCGTGAGCTTTGAAGCCAAATGGCTAGACCTCAAATCGCAATTCCTCTGGTTATAAGACACTCAATGTATTACTATCTCAGGGCCTCAGTTTTCTCGGCTGTTAAGTATAAAAAACAGAAATATATATCTAGCTAATTTTTTATAGATAAAAGTGATGGATAAAATTTAAAACACGAAACACCTCCTATATATCAGTACTCAATATAAGTCGCTATTTTCTTGGACCTATACAAAGTTGGTTACTAAGCATTAAAGGTCTTAAAAAGCAACACTTGCTGACTAAAGTAAGGGAAGGATTTTTCCAGTTATTGATCAGACATATTGATCCATTACACAGTGCCAAGCATTTAATCTTCAAATAATGGTATGCATTCTTTGTGCAAAGAAGAGACAATTGGAGGCCTTGAACAACTAGCTACTACCCACAGAAGTAAAGATTAAGAGCTCAGAGCACTCTGACTCCAGCAATTGGCCTGTTATCTTATAGCAGGCCAGACTCTCTCTTCACGTGTGTGTTTGCTCTCAGTCACTTATGGCCCATTCTTAATGATTTCAAAGCAATTGATGAGATAGTTTGGATGTAAGGTATCTACCATAGTCTTAGATGTTTGCACTTGAGCTCCAATAACTCTTGATGCTTTAGAAGGTTTGGAACCTTTAGTATGTGGGTCTTGGCTAGAAGAAATAGATTAAAGGTGTACAGGTCGTAAGGCTTATAGAAAAGGCTTGGCTCTCTTGGCTTTCTGTCTCTTTTCTCTTCTGGATGTATTCAGATGTAAGAATACAGCCTCGTGCACCTGTTGCCTAGCCCTCCCTGCCATTTTGGTCTGTTCCATAAACTATGAATCAAAATAATCACTTGCAATCTTAATTTGTTTCTTGTCAGGTATATGGTCACAGTAATAAGTAAACTAACCTAATACAACAGACATGGGATGCACACATGGGAGAGATCTTAGTAAACAAGTCAACTTTTATCATTAAAGGTAGTCATGAAACATTGGTTCTGACCTGGGTTTATTGCTTGAATTTAATAGATACAGCTTGACAAATGTGGAGAAAGTGGGAATAGAAAATGGCTTCTGGGAGAGAGTAGGATCAAGATTTGGGCAAGTCAGTGGGGCCAGAAAGTGGACTATTCTGATCTGAGATGGGGCCAGAAGTTAACAATAGCAACACCATAAACAAGGGAATCTCCAAAATAAAATTAAATAAGCAACAGCAAAGAAGTTCAACTCTGTCCAAGATATGGACTGACCTGGAGTGAGGTACAATTTCTTTGAGTTTTTATCCTGGGGTAATGAGAAGAGAAATGGAGAGTGGGACCTAATACCTCAGTAGAAGGGACACTGGTAGAACCTTGTGTGAATCCCCATTGTGGGAGGACACAAGGTTCCTCAGGTTGTGTCTCAGGTTCAGAACATCACATGCTGCTATGAAAACCCCAAATCAGCTAAAAAAAAAGTTAGCCCTCTGTATAGTTAGCAGCCTCTATACATAGCTATAATGACAGTTCTTTAGTACTACCTCCATAATAGTAAGTGATAGAAAGGATGGCAGCGTAAAGTCTCTCTCTTTGCTCTGCAATATCAACCGGAAAGCAAAGGAGGAGGTTTCTTTAAACTGCTGTTCTTTCGGAATTCTCTTATGCACTAATGATATCCAGGCTCCCATAGCCTAAAGGAACAACTTTTATAAACTTGTACCAAACCACTGTCATAAATATCCTCTACATTACATGCATATATACAAGGGTAGGCATTTTCTTCTAAAGCTTATAAATTATCTAAGGAAAGCTGATAGCCAAGGTCTTCATTTGAATCCCAGAATGGTAGACAGAATGACACTGTAATATGATTGGTTTCATTGGCAGACCCATGCAGTTAGTTTAATAATGCTCAAATCAGTACCCTGGAAAGGAATCCATAGGCTTTTCTCAACTAGCAAGGGAAAATAAAATGTCAAGACATACATTAAAACTCCTACTCTAGGGGATGTTTGTAAAAGGAAGAAGCAGAATTGGTTCATACTGCAGATGAAATTCAAAGCTTAGAAGCACAGAAGTGGCAGCAAGTCCAGGACCCTTCACCACTGTGGGCACATGCCAGGTTAACATAGCTTTTAAAAACAGTGGCTGATTCCACTACCAATATAAAAGTGTTGGCGATTGTTCTTTGCTATGGGTGGAACCTGAGGTCTGTGTTGAGTACCCACTATGCCATTGAAATGTATTCTCAAACTCTCAAATGCTGTTCTTGCAAAGAATCTATATACCATTTTCCACTTTAATATCTCCTGAATATCTTCTGTGAAATGACTATTTACCTCAAATAAAATGCTTTAAACTTGTGACATTATTTATACTAGCACAACCACTTACTGGGTTTGTAATAGCTCTCCAGAGATAGTTAAAAACATGCAGGAGATTAATTTTAGCATCTACGATTTTTCACACATGTCAAAATAAGTTACATCAGTGAAAATAATGCATATTTCTTATCTGATTATACTTCTCAATATCATGTATCATCTTCAGTGAATACTAATTGCTACTAACTGTCATTTGATTGAAGCAGTAAAAAGGTGGATCTTTTCTACTCCAGCAATTAATTCAAGTTGGACTTGGTCCAAATCATATAAACTAAGTGTTCAATTATAATGAAGTGATTAATTGAATCTCAGCATATCCATATGATCAGATAATATGAAGTCATTAGGATGGTAGTTTGGGAGAATCTGTAGTAAAGTTAGAAATGGCTATCATAAGTTTACTGTTAACATAAAGTATTAAATCACCATGCTATCTGTGGTCTTCCACAGTCTGGCCCTGTCTATCTAAACTTCTCACCTTTCATGTTTCTCTCCTTCCATTCTAACACTTCACCCATGGTGGGTTTTTGTTTCACTATGTGACATCCTGAACTTTATCATGGTCATAACTTCATAACACCATCAGATGCTTCCTGGCAGCTTTTACTTTACAACTTTATAGGAACCATGGCTTATTACCATGGACAAAGGCCTTTCCTAGTTACCTGCTTTTTTCAGTCTTGGTTATGTTGCTCATTGTTTCTCGATGGTTGGTGCTATCTTATTTTTAACACATTTTTTTCTACACTTTCTACTAGAATACAAGCTCCTTGAGAGCAGTGGTTTGTCTGTTTTGTTTACTGTTTTATTCTCAGAGCCTGGAAAAGTACCTGACACTCAATGAAAGTCAGATGTGGATTTATTTAATGACTAAACCAATCCATAAACCAAACTTTTAAAGAGACCTGGAAAGTACAGTGCATGTTGTAGGAATCTTAAAAACAAAAAGTAAAAAAAAAAAATGTATTATGCATATTGATATGCATGCATTTGTGTTTTCGTGTGTGTGTGTGTGTGTGTGTGTGTGTGTGTGTGTGTGTGCTTGTGTATTTACTTCCTGTGGAGGTCAGAGGTTGATAGTGTGTATATTCTCTCACTGCTCTCCAACTTATATATTGAGGTTGAGTCCCTCACATGAACCCTAAACTAACTAATGCAGCTAGCTATATAGTTTGGTTATAAAGCTATGGTACTTTATCAACAAATAACCTTTTTCCCTCCTTTTCCCTATATTCTGACTTCTTTCTCTTTGAAGCAAACAAAAATCTCTCCAATAGACTCATATATAACAATTTGACGATCGTTTCCAGGGAAATATCCTACATAGCTTGTTGGTACATTCCTTTTAAAAAAGCAACAAGCAAACTTGTTTATAAAGAGGAAATTTGCTCTTATATTTCTTTACATTTAGGAAATATGGGAATAGATAGGATGGGATGACACAGGGCTATGGTAAGGGCACAGGAAACTTGCTGTGGATATTGCTCTGTATAAGTAAAATGCTGATTGGCCAGTAGCCAGGCAGGAAGTATAGGAGGGACAAGCAGAGAAGAGAATTCTGGGAACAGGAAAGCTGAGGCAGGAGACACTGCCAGCCGCTGCCATGACAAGCGAGATGTAAGGTACCAGTAAGCCACGAGCCACGTGGCAACTTATAGACTAATAGAAATGGGTTAATTTAAGATATAAGAACAGCTAGCAAGAAGCCTGAGCCATTAGGCCAAACAGTTTAAGTACTATAAGTCTCTGTGTGATTGGGTCTGAGCAGCTGCAGGACTGGTGGGTGAGAGAGATTTGTCCTGACCGTGGGCCAGGCAGGACCAGGAAACCTCTAGCTACAGAAACTCAAAACACTTATTTAGTTGTGGGTCCTAGAATATCTACCTTCAGAAGCAAGTAACTTCTCCACTTAAACCTGTAAAGCATCTAGACCAGCTCCTATAGATTTGAAAAAAAGGGGACTATTGCCATGCTCCCCATCGTGTGGTCATGGACTCTAAGCCTCTGGAATATAAACCCACAAATAAAATGCTTTCTTTTGTAAGTTGCCTTGGTTATGGTGTTTCTTTATAGCAATAAAAAAGTAATAAACTCAGAAGTTGTTACCAGTGGGCTATTGCTATGACAGGCCTGACCATGCTCTTCTTTGGTGGAATGTAGAAGACTTTGGGAATATGGGCTAGGAAAGTGCTTGAATGCTGTAAGTGAGCATTCTAGTAGAAGCTTGGAAGACAGTTGTGCTGAGAACAAAGTAGACTATGGAGGTCCAGCTCATAGGGTTGCAGAGGCAACAATATTGGCAACTGGGATAGAGACCATGCTTGTGGTATTTTGGCAAAGAATGTGACTGCATTCTGCCCCTGTCTTAAAAATTTGCCTGAGACTAAATTGAAAAGTATTGGACTAATCTTAACACGGGAGATTTCAAGACAACTTAATTTTGACTCTGTCGCATAGCTATTCATCACACTCATGCAGTTGTACAATGGAAAAGAACAAATAGGGCAAAGAAAAATGCCAAATATAGAGTTTAAAAGGCACCCAGGAAAGTTAATGTTGGAGCCAAGGCTTGTGCTTTTAAGAGGAGGACAGAGACACTCATCCAAAATGGAAGAAGCAGGGGGTGCTCTCTGAGTTTCAACTCCACCCAATTTGTACAAAGAAAAGGCCCGAGGAATGTCCTGTTCCTACAAGTCAACAACAAAGGAATGACTCTAGGAAAAATTATCTATCTTTTTTTTCATTCCAGTTTTAATGCCTGAATGCTTTCCTTGGCTTGTGGAGATAGAATTCTGAGTTCTTTTTAAATTCAAATTTCAATCAAATTTCTTTCTATGGCTCTGAGCCTTATAAGGAATTTCGAAACTGAAATCAACTAGAAATCACAGGATAATCTGCTTATCTTGAGACACCTCGTTTAATTACATGTGCAAAATCCATAACTATGTACATGGAACATCTGTAATTAAGACATGAGCACTTTAGGGTGGAAGGAATATTACTCTGTTTCTGCCTTCATTAATACAGATCCAGTCTGTGGTGATATTGTGTCCACCAATATATTGTGCACCATAATAAACTTATCTGGAGTCAGAGAATAGAACTGCCACTAGACAGACATAGAGGCCAGAAAATGGTGCCATACACACCTTTAATCCTATCACTTGGGAAGCAGAGATCCAGAGCAGAGATCTATCTGGATCTCTGTGAGTTTCAGGCCACACTGAAACCACCAGGCATTGTGAAACACACCTTTGATCCCAGGAAGTGATGCCAGGAAGCAGAGAGGTATATAAGGTACGAGAACCAGGAATTTTAGTTTCTTAAGCTTTTAGGCTTTTAGCAGCAGTTCAGCCGAGATCCATTTTGATGAGGACTCAGAGGCTTCCAGTTTGAGAAAACAGGATCAGGTGAGAAGTTGGTGAGGTGAGGTTGAATGTGGCTTGTTCTGTTTCTCTGATCTTTCAGGGTTCACCCCAATATCTGCTTCCAGGTTTGTTTTTATTAATAAGACCTTTTAAGATTCGTGATACACCGGTCTTATTAGTTGTCTTCTTTTTTAAAAACTGAGCTTTATACTCTCATTTTCCCATGTGTGAGAGTAATATAGGTACTGCAACAATTTGAGGTTATAAGGAGTGAGTACTTACAAGAGTTTTGGCATGTGTCTTACACTTGAGAAACTGTCATTATTATGATGAATTTAAGAACATTACACTTTCATGAATTTAGGAATCTTATTATCCACACATAGTGATAGAAAGTGATGAGGTATGGGAAGCAATGCATGAGAATTCAGTTTGTGATAGTATTTTCATAATTGATTCATAAGATTATGCTCATACTATTAAAATATAGTCCTTGAATTTTACTTGGAGATTTACAAATACATTAGCAATCCTGGCAGAGTGATGAGAACATCATTTGAAATGGAGACTTCCTGTCCCATCTCTACAGAGGTAAAACTACCTGGAGTTCATGTATTTTTAGTCTCCTGACTTTGCTCAGAAAGATGGTTATATTTTTTTATTGTTCTTCTCCATGCCCACTCACATCCAGCAAACATTTCTTTTGTGTCAGCTTTGGCTTTAGGCTTTTGTGATGGAACTTTGAAGTAATAGAGGTAAAAAAAAAAAAAAAAAGAACATAATGAATACAGCGCAATTGGGGGAATACATACATAAATTCAAAGTTATTATAGAAGGTTTTATTTTGCCTTAGGTAGAATTACAAGAATAATGACATAAAGAAAAGAATCAGGGTTTAGAATTATAGTGAAAAGGGGAAGTTTTAAGGCAATTGGTTGTGATCCAAGGGGATGAATATTGCTAATAACAGAAATAGAAAGTGTTCTAAAGACTTTCAAAGAAATCAGAACATGTTTTTTACCCTTTGACATTATTTGGGAAATGTAAGTAAAAAGTGATTTCCTTTTTTTATGTTCACTGTCTGGATTCTATTTTCTTCGATCCAAGTCTATGCTTGGCCTAGTCATGAGGGGTTTTGTTTGTGTTTGAACTGTACATCACACACTAGATTTGTTACATTCTAAAGTCTCATAAACCCCTGAATGTCAATCATACTTACCAAACCATTTACATCCCATCTGTGCTCTCTTCCTACAATCTTTATCCTTCCCCATGCCTCTTCTCTCAGAGGAAAATCTGACCCTTCCTTTGCTAAAGTTCATTTCTTCCAACTGTTCTCACAGTAATCATTCTCACCTTCAATCCACAAGCATGTCCTCAAAGCACATACACAAGTGTTCACAAGATGTTGCCCTCATTTTCTCTATACTATCGAAAAAGTTTGCTAAGAACTCTACAAAAGCCGATCATTTTCTTTCATTTTAAAGTAGCCACTATGTTCATATTGTTAGATTTGTTATTTAACAATGTAGAAAATGCACTTTCAGACATTTTCAGTGATAGCCTTCCATTTCATTTAAATATGAAATGAAATAATACCAATCATTCTTCCTACCCTTTACTAGAGTGAGTGCATTGTTCTTGTCTTTACCCTCCTTCACTATTATCTTTCTTTCTATTTGCTGCTGGTGAGTTACATGGTTTCACTTTGACCCCTACCAAACTAAACTGTGTGATTTTCACGTGTGGTATTACCAGCTTTGGTACTACCATTATTAGTAATTATTATTACTATTATTATTGTTGATTGTTACTGTTTTGTAGCATTTTAGATTAAAACCAGGTCTTTCATATGCACATCATATACTCTCCACCTGGAAATATCTTTAGCAATACCTCTAGAAATTTACTCAATGCCAAAAAGCTTTTCCAAGAAGTGATATTTAGAAGGTCAAATTAAATTAATCTCTGAAATATCCTGTTTCCTATTTCATTAAACTAAGCCAATGACATGGCTAAAGTCATGACCCAGCAGCTAAGAACACTTACTCTCATCTCTATGCTCCCGCATGGTGGCTCACAACCATCTGTGATCTCCTTTCCGGATGAAATGATGCTCTCTCCAGGCCTCCACAGACAATACACGTATGTGATGCACAGACTTGCATGCAGAAAAAACACCTCTACACATAAAATAAAAATAAATGTCTTAAAATAAAAATAAAGTGATCATTTTCCTTTGAAGATTCCACGCTTGAAAATCTGAACATCTTTGAAATGTCCTCTTTAACTTCAATTAAAATGGCCAAGTCACTTTTGTTACTCTGTCTGCATTAATTGTATAACTTCTTCTCTCCTTCCAAGGCTCTTTCAGTGCATACTTTCTTTTCTAATTTTTTCGATTACTCAGATATCTGGGTTGAGCGTTATTGTGATGTGTCTTAATCTCTCCATTATCTTTTACACATATTTGAGTCTGCTAAGGACTCATTATATGTATTCTATCCTTATTCATGGGCTGAGGCCATAATCAACTACGTTGTATTTAGGAGGTGAAGTCTTAGCGGGGGAGGCAATTGGGTGTGGAAAATGTCATGGGGATGCTCTTGTGATGGTATTATTGGTTTTGGTATGCTTCCAAGGAATAAAGTAATTAGAGCTATTCTGGCACTTGCGAGGTTATAGTGCATAGGTAAGTGTCTACACAGCAACGAGCCATATATGGTAGATGGAATGAAAATGGTTCCTGAGGCTACGATATTTGAACACTCAGTCTCCCAGTTGTGGTGCTGTTTGGGGAGGTTATGGTACTTTAGAGATGCAGAGCTTTGCTGGAGGAGTACATGTCTGGGGACTGACTTTGAGTGTTTATAGTCTTGCCCTACTTCTGCTTTGTTCCCTCTCCCTCATGTTTGCACTTGCAAATATAAGCTCTTAGCTCTTTACTCCTGTCCATGCCTACAGCTTTCCACCATGCTTCTCAAGTAGGATAGACTCGTGCCCGTGGAACCACAAACCAATATAAACCCTTTCTTCCTTAAATTATCTTGGTCATGGTATTTTATTACAGCAACAGAAAACTGACTAATATGCCATCCTTCGCCACAACCCAATCATGCTGGGCTATGATCTGGACTTCTAACTTCTAGAACTGTGAGCAATACATATCTGTGTTTAAGCCACCCAGACTATGAGACCTTGTTAAAGCTGCCTCAGCAAACCAAAATAACAATGCTAGCTTTTCCTCAGGTTTTATTTCTAAGTATACTAAATTCTTTTTTTAAATGATATGCAGTTCTGAGAACAGTTCTTGGACCCTTAAGTCTTAGCTCTCGAAAGTCATGTAAAAGCTCAGCTTCAGGCAGTTTGTCTCAGCTATAAATGCTGAAAATAAGCTCTGTGGACACAGAGCTTGAACTCAAGCAGCTGTAAGAGGCTGGTGGCGTCAGAATCCCCAAAAGCTGGTTCAAAAACACACAGTAGAACCAGGAACAGCTGAAAGAGCCAAGGCAGTGGAAAGAAATTAATCTTCACCAGAATGGAAACTGGTAACTTGTTCAGAAACCCTGGCCAGGCTCAAGAAATCCTGGAATCCATCTGTCAGTTAATACCCTGCACAGCTCCACTGCACAGTGCTCACCCAGATCCACCAGGCTTCTATTCTGGTGTTTTCCCTCCTGACTGCCATGGGTTGTTACTTGCCTTGAGTTGGGAATGTTTGCGTTGACACCTGTATTCATCCTTTTATATTGTAAACTGTGGAGTCCCGCTCCAGGGATACAGACAGCTGTCATAGAATAAACCACAGCGCAGTAAAATCTAATTTAGGTCTTTTTTTTTTTTTTTTTTAAATTTGAGAGGTGTTTCTAGAACATCAGACTTTTTTTATCTGAGGGTCTTTACAAATAAGTTTCTACCTATCTGAGGGAAAAAAAACTCATGCATGTTCTGAGGATCAATTTCATTTACTCTAGTTCTAGTTCTTCTCAGCTCTGATTCCTTACCTCCTCTCTCTACACGGCTCTACAAATTTCTAACCGGAGACTCTTTGCAATAATAAGGAAAGTTGCAAAGCTACCTCTCAAGGTCATAGCACATTCCTGGAATAGATGATAAGGAGTAAAGCCATTAACCATGGCAATGTATAGGCAGGGACAAGGTGCTTCACACTTTCCTGGGCAGTGACATCTGCAATTAGCTGGACATAAAACTATTTCTTTCTAGACGTGGTTAATTGACTAGTTGCAATTTGGGACCTAACTAATAAACAGTTTGTTAGTTGAAGTTTGAGTTTTATATCGTAAATTGAGGTTGGAAGTTTGTATAGAGTGTTAATTGCTAAAGGGTCAGAGCAGGTGAGTGCTGAGAGTCCTATTATCAGCTGCCTGTGGGGGAAGCACAGGGCAATTCAGTCTCTGAAGGACCTTGATTGAACAAAACCCGACATTTTGTAATTCCATCCTTGATGATAATCTGTGAAAGTCCAACTTTTATCTATTCACAGAGATACTTCATCTGGCCAATATGCCCTGCTAGCTTGGCTAATTATAGAGAACAGGCTTCTAAGTGTCTTACAGTTCTTGTGGAACAATGGATCTAGTTATGAGGCATATGTTAGCATATTTCTAACAATAAAAATTATACAGCTTAATGAGAGGCCATCTTCTTGACCATCAACAAATATATGTGCCCATAAGACTGAGATGTAGTCATGAGATTACATATACACATTACATGAAAATGCATGTTAATGGGCAGATATCATAACTGCTTTTGTACATGTGAAATTACAGATGGGAGCAAGTTTCCAGAGACAGTGGTTCTGCAAGCCTTGCCTGGATTCTCTCCTCCATTAGAGAATCATTTCTCTGGTGGGTTGACATCTGAATTATCATTTGCTATAATATTTGTAGTATTTGCATCATGGCCCACAATGGCTCATGACACACTTAATTTATGTGAATCTTTTTGTAATCAATTCATTAAGAATGTTTGGTTTTCTCCTGTTCAGTGAGAACATTAGGCCCCAGTCAAACACCAATGTGTAAAGAAAAATAACAGAGCTGCAGGGAAAAAAATTAGTTTTCAGGTTTGACTTTTATTCCTTCCTTCTAAGCCTTCCTCTTTTTTCCCGTTTCTTTACAAATATACATGGTTTTACTCCATGCAAGGGCTTATAACTTAACCTACCCAAGTGCCCATTCTATGATGGTGCATCTAGATATTTCCATATCCAGCATTTTCTCAAACTTATCTAATAAGCAATTCATGTGGCATAATTAGAGCAAATCCTGTAGTGAAATACAAATAGGAGTGTAATCCCTTTTCTGTGGTGTCTATTACAAATAGTATTTTCCAAAGATGCTACACAATGTAGAACCTTGGTAATCTCTCATCCAAAGACATAGATTACTTCCTGTCTTAGTTACATTTTCCTGTTGCTGTGATAAAAAATGCTGACAAAAGTAACAGAAGGGAGACATGGTTTAAGGAGACATCATGCAAGGGTGTAGTTCATCATGGTCCTGGGTAGCCAAAATAACGGAAGCTTGAAGTAGCTGGGCATATCACATATACAATCACAAAGCAGAGTAAGGAAATCTTATGTTTAGCTCTCTTTCTCTATGTTATTTAGTTTAGTATCCCAGCCCAGTGAACTGCGCCAAGTGGGCAGGTCTTCCTATCCAATTAGTCTAATCAGAACAGTCTCCCACAGGCAGCTCAGAGGCCCATCTCCAAGATAATTCTGGATTTTAGTAAGTTGATTGAGACTAGCTATAACATTTCCTTTCTCCTTAATCTTTCTTTTTAATTTTAGTTAAGTAGTTAATTAAATAATTTTATTTATCATTTTCTCATATGTATGTATCCTGACCTCAGTTTCCACTTCCTCCGGTCCTCCTCTTCCCTCTCCCTACTACCTCTCCTTTCCCCATATACCCACTTGTAGTGATATTTTATTTGTGCCGAAATGTGGTGATACTTTATTTGTGCTTTAATAAATAAAGCTTGCCTGGAGATCACAGGAAATAGTAAGCCATTTTAAGTAAACAAAGAAGTCAGGCAGCAGTAGCACATGCCCTTAATCCTATCACTTAGCAGGCAGGATCTCTGTGTGTTCAAGGCCTCACTAGGGAACACAGCCAAGCATGGTGACACATGCCTTTAATCCCAGTATCAACCATAGAGTTCTAGAGGCCTGTACTGACATGAAGTGACAGAGCTGGCCAGGAAGAGGAAGCGATGTAACTAAACAGAGAGCAAATTATATGGCAGAACAGCAAGGCAATAAAGGCGTGGGTAGACAGGAAGTAAGTCATATTTGGAAGCTGCAGAGTTGATGAGGTAAGGTTGGCTGGTGGCTTTCCCTATTTCCCTGATCTCTCTTTTACCCCTATATTTAGCTCCATGTTTTTTATTTAATAAGACCATTTAGAAATTCTTCTACATCCACTCCTCCTCTTTTCCCTTCAGAATTCTGATAAGACATGTGATTCATTCATCCATATTTAAATTTAGGTATGTAAGATAATGTGATTTAAAATATAAAGAAAACAAAGTAGATACTGCAGAGCCATCTTAACATGGTACATCTTCTATCTTGTACACTGAAACACTCACTTTTGGAGCACTTAACTTCTTAGTGAGTATTCTAGCTGCTGAGGTACTTGTGCTCTGAAAAATCTAATGCATGTGTGGTAGAGGCTGGAGGGTTAACTCTCAGTGACACAGATGTTTACTGTTTTACTTATAGCCTTTATTTATTTACATCATGTAAATTACATGAGCCACAACCACCCAGTTGACCCCAAATTCCATAAGTAAGTTGACTGTGTGATGATTTTTTTTTTTAAAAAAAGTGCTGTTCTAATCCCTCAAATCTTCGTATGTCATTTCTTATTAATAACTGGACTCTGTGCAGACCAATAAACATAAGCGTGCATCTACTCCTCTCCTATATATCCAGAGTAAATCTATTTGTTTAGGATCATTGAAGTTTTTTACTTTCTCCATTTTGGTTTCAAAATATACACCCTTTAGGAGTGACTTAGTTATAATTCACAAGATATGAGACAATATTTGGTGTGAGATCTCTGGGAAAGAAATTACAAATGCAACAGTCTATTTTCTTTAATTACCCACTACTTCTAAAATAGTACTGATTTATTAAGCAAATACTAAAGGTTACAGAATGAAATGACAGAAAGTACATTGGTCCTTGGCATTGATAATCAAGCTTGGTAATACTCTGCCTCTCATATATAAGGAACAACATATTCTAAAAAATATGACCTGAGATTTCTGTTATTTGCCCTTTAAGCAGACATAGTTTTATAAACTATATACTACTCACAAAATAACTAAAAATCAAGGCTGAGAAGCTGTTATAAAAATTTATCAGACTGTAATCTGAATTTGAGTATAGTAAACTCTTGCCAGGATATTAGGATAAAGTTTCTACATTGGAAAATCTGTAAGAATTACCTAAGTACATAATCCCCAAGGCCATGAATATTCACAAAATTTGGTATAATAATGAGATTGAGTAGAATATTTAGACGACACACATGCAATGCCTTCTACAAAATAGTAAAGAGCAGAGTCAACACAGTGACAGTATAATAAATCAACTTGTGATAAGCACTTGCAATACTAGGGGCTTAAGGTTACCTTGAATTTACAAAGAATAATATGATAGCTTAGTTATATTCCATGATAAGGCCATAATAGAATCAGGGTTTGTATTATGTTAAGCACTCTTCTAACTCTTCTAAAGATTTCACCAATTCATTTAATTTCTTGTTCTCTGTAGAATGTGGTTATTAATTCCTGCCCAGATTTCAGATAAGCAAACAGGTACCAAAAGACTGAATAATATTCTTCTGTTGCAGTCAATGAGGTACAATTGTATGATTCAACCTAACATATTCATATCCCTGAAATTATTTCTTTATCTCTGCATTGCATTTTGAGGTTGATTTACATGGCATCAGTATTGCATTTGTGAATCATTAACCAAGTTGGTTTGCTAAAATTATATCTTTTAAATTCAGCTCAGGGTATTGGACCAGCCATTCAGATGGTGAACACCATAGATTTATCTGAACTATAGGATTTCCTGTATTGAGTTGTGAGGGAGTTGGATTCCCTATAATGGATGTGGACCAACAGAAATATGGCAGGTAAATATTTTTATTTCAAATGAAGACACAGTAGAGACAAATTCCTCATTGAAAAGAATGGCCTTATTGTGTAGATTTCAGATGACATGTCCAAAGTTAATAAGCAATCAATGACAAAAATATTCTTTTGACAGAGAAAACATTATAGGGCAAACAGTCATTTCTGGGCTTTCATTTCTGTTCCATTGACCTATATATATGTCTTCTCTTTCACCATACCTATGCTGACTTTATAAATATAGCTTTCTATTATAAAGCTAGATAATGTGAGCCTTCTTCTTCGGTATTTGACAAATACAGCTCTTTTGCTTCCCCATCTAAACCTTAGAATTAATTTTGGTGATGTCTAAAATGTGGACCATTGTTATTTTTAATGACATTGCATTTCCTGCATATAGTACGTTGGGCAGAATTGTCACCTCAACAACACTGAATCTTTTAAACCACATAAAATAAAATGAAATCAACATTGTAAATTGATGGCAAAGACATAGCTGAAGGAATTCTCATGTACCAATCATGGAAATGAAAATAGGATGACCATTTACAAGATGGAGTAGTAGTTTGTCTCTAAGTTGAATATAGAGTTGCACATAATCTACCAAAATATATTTCTAGCTAATCTTCATAATAAAAGTATATTTGGATCAAAGCATGTAGATAAATAAATTGAATAATCATAGTTGTATGGCAGACGTTAATTACTGATGTATATCAAATGACTTTGTAAAATTCCTACAAATAAAATAATGATGCCAGATGCTTCCACTGATATGCTCTGTCATTTATCTTTTAAGAAGTTTCCCCAGTGTTAGGATTGTCTTCTAGTCAGGAGAAAAATAGCTGTTTTCAATGAGGCCATTTTAATCTTGCTTATAAAAATATAACCCACTCCCTACCTGACTTGACCAGCTATTACAATGGAAATTGAGGGTGCCTTACTACTGTATTTCCAAGTCCCATTCACTGCTTTAATCTGGACAATACAGAAGGAACACAGACATTGTATATATTGGAGGGAAGGAATGAAATCATCATTATTTTCTCACAAAACTGTTACACTATATACTTGGGAAATTAACAACAATAAGAAGTATTATTAAGTATAACATGTTCTCTCTAAAATTTAATCAGAATAATCAATAATGCCATTCACATTAGAATTATACAGTAGAACATCAAATACTAGGTACAAGTGAAAAATGAATAAATACTCATGCTAAGAAAAATCAAAAATAAATAAGCTAAACAGATGGTTTCATTTAGGTTTCCTGTTATGGAAAAGCCAGTATTCTAATGGTTCCACTAATATTTAGGGTATGTGTATGTGCTCTAACATATTTTGGTCTTATGGCTTTAATAAGAAGTGAGAAAACATGAATTCACAGACACAGCTTTTTATTGGCCTTCATGATACCTGCCTTGGTTTAGCTGTCAAACCACCTCCTGAAGGGGAGAATTGGAATGGAACTTCATGTTAACTGTGCTGTGGTGCCATGTTTGTGTCACTCATCACAATTCAATAACAGAAAGTGATGCTGCATGAGACTGTAAGCCCTAGAGTGAACTGTCACATCCTCAAATTAATATTAATTCCATCTCATCGTAAATGTGGACTTTCAGAGATCAGCTTTGTATTAATACCAGTGAGAAAGTCAAGTCTCATTTTAACATTGTCCAAAGGGTGCTGATATTCTCTCTCCTGAGTAAATGGAGCTTTCATCAGCTAAATAAAAGCAATCTACAGAATATTTATCTCTCAGTTGCTTCATTAAAAAAGACCTCCCAAGAGGAAGAAAAAATTGTTTTCACACAATCACGGTGAGATTTAATGACATTTTAAATAAATAATGGTATGTTGTTTACATGTAATAAACTCTTACCATTTGCAGAGTTTCTCGTTTAGATATACAAAAATGAACTAAATCAGTGATGAGAATTGTGAGGTATAATTATTCTATTACTATTTCTGACACTCTATATGGTAGGAAAGGTTAGTGACTGCCACTGGCACTCTGGGAGCAGAAAGTTAATGATTCTCTTGTCTCTTAGTAGAGTTAGAGTGTGGTTCATGTGCAAAAAAATACCCCAAGGCTGTGCTTTAAATGCTTGGCTCATTTATCTCTCGTCAGTTAGGTAAATGAGATGCGGAAGTGGGGCCTAGTTTCTAAATAACTTTTATACACTACTCAGAGCCTTAAAGGGCCCCGGAATGTTTTCTCTTGTTAATGAAATTTCACTCATATAATCTGTTCCTAACTCTAGAAGACTCATTTTGTAAAGCCTTCAGGCATTTTGGATTCCACACCTCAAATACTTTATTACTTCCTTTTTACTGTATATTTGTGTATTTATATGGGGACAAAGTGAAAAGACACATACAATGTTTGTAAAAATGTTAAGATTAGAAGCAGGAAAGTGAAAATAAAAATGTTCTTAATTAATCTGTCATTGAAAACTCTGAAATTGTATGAAAAGATAATCTCAAAGAAAACTTTACAAACTAAATATGCTTATTCTACTCCAAATAATATTAGAATATGTGCTTGTTCAGCAAAAATTTACAAAGATACAACTAATGAGATGTTTACAAAATTACTGAAAATATATCATCTAGTGAATAGTTATGATAGATAACTAGTCAGATGTTAGAAAACTTGGCAGTTGTTAAGAATGAGCTCTTCTTTCATCATCAGTATTTTGTAAACCCAGGAAATCAAGTTGAGGACTTAGATTACTAGTTCAAAGACTGGGATGGATGGGGACATGATACTCTGTCTGAAAGATCACAAGATTGCTATGGAGTCAGATGCCTTCTGGTAAAGAAGAGAGAGACCATTATCCTCTCCATTAGTTAGTTTAGAGCCTAGGGATGTATGATATTAGTTAACAGAATACTTGTACAACACTCCAGGCATAACCTTCAGAGCTTCATAAATTGGTGTGGTGGTGCCTATCTATAATTCAGTACATTGGAGATGGAGGCAGAAGAAACGTAACTTCAAGGTCCTTCTTTGTTACATAGACAGCTGTAGACCAACGTGGGAAACATGAGACTCTCTTTTACATAACCAAGTAAATAAACGAATAGTTCACCTAAATATGCCAGCCAATGTGTCACCTGGAAGGCAAATGCCCAAAGAAACAGTAAAAGCCTGCCTCAAACAGTAAAAGCCATATGGCATAGGTGCTATATGGCCATAGTCTACTCTCACCAGTAGGGAGTGTGCTCTGCACAGTATTCTCTCTGTTCTGTCTTTCTCTGACTCTGTGAGTATATTCTTCCCAACAATGGTCCCTTTGGATTATGCTGTTATATACTGTGTGCATCTACTCTGACTTCAATTCACAGAGATCACAAGGGCAATAGATAACAGACACAGAGCACATATTCCGGCTGACTCTCTACTTTTCTTCCTCATACATCACTGTTAACACCATGGCAGAAAATAAATATCATTGAGTCAAATGTATCTGTACAATATAATCTATACTGTGATCTTCAAAGCTGGATAAAGTTAATCCACAGAAAAATAGAAACCAAATTCTCTTTTTCTCTCTTACTGTTTGTTCTCAAATTGAGATTTCATGCTCATCTAAAAATAATATCTCATCAAAATGTCAGTAGTAGATTCTTTTCTGAGGCCCTGAAATCACTAGCCTGGGATGCTGCCTAAGGATTAAGTGTCAGGCATGGTTTTCCTCCTCTTGAGTTGGCCTTAAGTACAATTAGACAGCTGTTGTACCATCAACATGTGACAGTCACTTATTGCACTTTTATGTGTGGCTTGTCATGCTGATAATTGCTGTGGTTCATGTATGTTGCACTTGGGTAGGACTGTTTAATTGTTTTCCTCTCTTGACAGCTTGCCATGGTACCATGCTACCGTGGAGGCTAGACCAAAGGAACAAAGCCAGTAGGAGAAAAGAGACAGGAGGAAGTGGTGTAATTCTATTTCAAGTAAAAACATATTTAAAAAATAATATTTCAGGCAAGGCAGAGTTATATTTACTCCCACTTGCATACAGTCTAGGGGTAAAGAAAATAATTAGGAAAATTATTTTTTAAGGTAAATGACTAAGTATAAGGAATTGTGTTAAACTTTCAGGAAAAATGGAGTACAATTACAAATTTCATACTGAATGGTGGTATAGAGGCTATGATGATTAGCTGTATGTGTGAGCTGCTCGAAGAGTGCCAGATATGTGGTCAAAATCACTCTCAATATTCTGTTGGAGTGTTTCTGATTGAGATTGGTATTTAAATTGGACTGGATAAAGCAAACTGCTCTCCATGCACCTGCCTACCCTGATATGTTTTGAAGGACT
The DNA here is from genome assembly GCF_949786415.1 of Peromyscus eremicus. Lineage (NCBI taxonomy): Eukaryota > Metazoa > Chordata > Mammalia > Rodentia > Cricetidae > Peromyscus > Peromyscus eremicus. Next base: position 37,773,606 of record NC_081418.1, read on the forward strand.
GAATTGAATCATTGCTGAGAAGGGAGACTTGGCTCTCTGCCTGTCTTCCAGCTGGGACATTGTTTTTCTTTGTCTTCAAACTCACAGGCTGGAATTTACTACCCCACCTCTCCTGGGCTTGGGTTTTCAGACTCTCCTGGGTGCCTATTTTTTCTAACATTAAACAAAGGACCCTTAGAGATATTCAGTGTCATTGATAAGAATTAGAAGATCTGGACTTGGTGGTTCCTGCCTGTAATCATGTCATTGGGGAGACTGAGGTAGGATTTCTGGGAGTTTGAGTTAACCCTGGACAACATAATAAGTTCCAGACCAATCTGGACTACAGTGAGACCCTCTTTAATATACAAACAAATAAAGTAGGTTTTTGCTAAACAAATCTTTTCACCATTATACTCATCAAAATCAAAATGTGTGCTATTTCAAACTTGCTTGATGGGATTGTTTTCCTTTGAAGAAATATAAATAAAACCCTGAATATAATAAAAAAAAAACTAATTTCAGACTGGATCAAAATCATAAGACAGATATTAAAATCAGACAAAGAATTCCTCCTCATTTTTAAGGGTAAAAAACAAAACAAAACAAAAACTGTAAGAGTGATGTTTCTGTAAACATCTAGATTTTTGACAATATAATCGAGTGAGAAAAATAATGGCAGTATTTTACAAACATACAAGAAAATCAATTCAGGTATAGGAATACACTTAGTGTTACATGTAAAATCATTTTTTATGAATGGTTAATTTAGTAAAATTTGCTATTATATTCAGGAATATAAAGAATAAATATCTTAAATAAATATATCTTAATTTGGAATCATTCATACCTCCTAGTATGTTTGAAAAATTAAAAAATAGAAAAATAATATATTTCAACAACTGGTAAAAATAATACAGTCACACTGTTACGGCACTTTCAGAATTCAGAATACAAAATACCACAATGTGAAATACTTAAGTTTATTCCAATGTTTCAAAATCCTGTAGACTTCATTATGTAGCTATTAAAAAGCAATTTTTGTTCATATTACTTTGACCATATCACCTTAGGCCTTCCAAGGCTGTTACCTGCCAAGAAACAAATTAAGCATTTATTTGAGGGCCACTAAGGCATCATTATGGGAGTAATCGCTCAGTATAGATTCTTGTCATTAGTTCATTTATTACCCTGTCTCTTACAAGCTTTATAGAATCATGGATTTTTAATAAGTCTTGTACTATGTGGCCTCAAGTTCAGCAGTATTCATGGAATTTGTATCAGTACTATCTAATTTGGACAGCTTGCTGTTTGCAAGATGCTGTGCTCTCCCTAAAAGCCTATAAAGCACTTAGAAAGATGCTGTGAAATTGGGAATTTAATGCACGATATAAATTATTAATCATGTGGACTCTTTGTCTTTTCTGTGACTTAATTACTTCTCTTTCATTCTTTATCATGTTTTAATTTCCTGCATCAAGACAATTGAGCAGTTCTGTGTCAAACTACAATGGCATCTGTATACTCTTGTTAGTACACTTATGTCATTCAACTTCTTCAGGTGATTCTCATGCCATCTAAAGTACACCCCACAAACCACATCCCTTAATACCAAAGACATAAGGGTGTGAGTACCTGCTTTCTCAGCACATGGGATAAGAGAGTATTAGTAAGTAATTTACAATCATCTTAAACTACCTGTCAAGTTCTAGGCCAGTTTGCCACATTTTCTGCCTCAAGAAACACCAGGGATTCAGTAGTAGCTCAGTGATTAAGAGCATATACTGCTCTTGCTGAGGAACCAAGTTTAGTTGCCAGAACCCACTTAAGTTGACTCATTCCTGTTTGTAACTCCACAACAGGGTGTCTGACATGTATATTATATGTATACCCACGTAATTAAAAATAAATTTAAAGCTGGGCAGTGGTGTTGCACGCCTTTAATCCCAGCACTCAGGAGGCAGAGGCAGGCAGATCTCTGTGAGTTCGAGGCCAGCCTGGTTTCCAAAGCGAGTGCCAGGAAAGGCACAAAGCTACACAGAGAAACCCTGTCTTGAAAAACCATAAATAAATAAATATATAAATTTAAAATAAATCTTTTAAAAATTAGAAAATCAATCAATATTACTTCTATCCCCCCCCCCCACAAAAAAAACAACTAAAAAATTTAAAAACAATAGACTAGTTACAATTTTGTGGGCATGCATTTTGAGAGTCTCATGAGACAGACACTAAATTTACTACAGAACAGTAACCACACAACATGTTCTGAATGTGTGTTCTTTTCACATTTCAAAAAAGGAATCTCATTGATGTTGTTTTCCCAGAAGAGACTGATGTTATATAGCTAACTTTTATATTGGGATTATCTTATTATGTAATAGTCAGATATCATTTCATATAGCTATAAACAAATGAGATAAAACTGTGTTTACATTTTCATTTTCTAAGGCATTAGCAATACTCATTGATGAACAGTGTGATTTCATATAAATATTGTAATGCATAAAAATGATGTTTTAATGACTTCCTCCAAATTTTTTGCAACATGGGACTAACTAGAATGTAAAAGGAAGCTAAGCAAGGATAGAATAATGGATTTACCCCCAACATTCTGTGCCTTACAGAAGAAGGAAACTGCTACTGTGCTCTGTACTTTTGATCATCACACATTGCAATGAGTACTGGTAACATGCGGTATAGAGTATGCCTAAAGGTTTGCTCACAAAACCAGTACCTCAATTTAAAGTAGAAAACTGAACATATCCATATGCCAAATTGTAGTCAAATAGTGTATTTGATTGTCATAGTTGTCCACTTCCTGTTTTTTACATATCCTTCCCTACCATATTGCAGTTGGGAAGCCATGAAAACTGCTTTGGACAATGACATTTAAGCAGAATTAAATCGTACTTTTTATTATAGAGGACTTTGGAACCACCATGCCATCTACTACATTTTAATTTCTCTCATTGTGCCATGATGACCAGAAATATTCTCGAAAATGGCTTCATTGTCATCCTAGGTCTCAAAATCAGAATAAGTCATAGTATTATTGGTCTTCTGTATTGCCCCCTCCTTGGTCTTCAAAGTAACAGAATATTAATGCCAAATTGATTTGTGTTGTTTATATCATTAAGTTGTTTTGTATTTTAATCTAAATTTTAACTGATGCGTAAATCAATGTTTACATTGGAGAAAATATTTACGCATGTGATATTTGTTTAATTGTTTAGAATCCGGGTGGCAGGTGGTGAATACATATTGATTGAATGGTGGAAAAATAAGTATATGACACACAGTGGTGAAAGCTGGCAAGAATGGCGCACTGGTTCTTTGGAAGACAGGTCAATCAGTAATGGTCTTATACTAATCTTGAACAAGTTGGAACTCACAGTGTGTTACATGTTGCTGACTATAATTGGCAGTGCATTAAAGAAAGGAATGAGATGAGAAAAAGAAATCACTAGTTTATAATTATCAATTAGAAATTTGAGCATTGAAAGCTGTCTGAAATTCCACCTTGCTGCAGAGATCGACTTAATTCAGTGACTACAGCATTAGAAGCTAACAAAATTAAATGGATTGAGGAAAGTCATATTTACCATGTCATTCCAACTGAACAAAATGACTCAGAGGAAAGAGCTCAAAGGTATAGTTTCCCACTATATTTTTATTCCGTTGCTACTGGTACTGTAAAAAAAATTTCATAAAATTAGTGGCTTAAAGAATAGATAATAATTAAAAAGAATTGTGGCCGGGCGGTGGTGGCGCACGCCTTTAATCCCAGCACTCGGGAGGCAGAGCCGGGCGGATCTCTGTGAGTTCGAGGCCAGCCTGGTCTCCAAAGCGAGTTCCAGGAAAGGCGCAAAGCTACACAGAGAAACCCTGTCTCGAAAAACAAAACAAAACAAAAAAAACAAAAAAGAATTGTGGTGGATAGTAGAAAGAGGATCAAACTAAAATCAAGGTATTAGGGTTATTTTTGTTTTTTAGGATTCCTTCTAAGTATCTAATCTTGACTTTACCAGTCTCTAAAAACTGCCCAAGTTTCTTGTCTTAGAGTTCATTTCCTTCTTCAGTGCTAACTATATTCCAGCTGGGTGGTAATCATATGATCCTGATTTGTTTTGTATCTTCTCATTTTCTCCTTATTGACTTTTTTGCCTTCTTTTTATATATACAGATGTCTGTGGTTACTTAGAATCCACCTGCATTGTTCTGGTAAAATTTCTGTCACAAGATCCGTAACTCAAACACTTTTTTCAAAGATTGCTTTCTAAGTGTGGGTAGTATCATGCTTGACTCACGTAATTAAGATGTGGATATCTTATCATTATTATGCATATCACACTTTACTGTCTTTTATCTGATGATCTCTGCATACTTCACATTCAAAATCCACTCACCACATTCCAGTATCTTCAAAAGTCTCAGACCATTACGGAATCAACTCAATCTTCACATCTCATGAAAATTATATCAGCTTAAAGTCATGGACCTCTCTATCTAATTTATCTAACACAGAAATGGTTATAACTAAATGCTTTTTTGTTTGTTATGGAACAAGTTATCCTCTTCTGAAAATAATGGTAAAATGGAAAGAAAGAGACTTATAGACAACTTTGCAGGCAGTTCGAAGTGTAGGTCGAAGGTTTTGTGGCTAGGTTGCTGTCCCTGTCTAACCACTGGAAGCCTTGCCTGGCTACAGAAGATGGTTGGTTCAGGCTTCATATACCCCATTTCTAGACTTCACTAGCGTAACTCTCATGGATTCCTGGGCGTTACATTGCACTAGGTTTCTACCTCACCCCTGAAATGACCCCATTTCCAGTCATCTTTCCTAGTACTCTCTCTCCACCACCGCCCCAACCCCATGAGTAGTTTTTCTTGTGTGCTGGGGTTGAATTAGGGCCAGCTTTACCTCAAACAGGTATAATGTCACCAAGCGATACCTCAGTCCCTGTTAGTATTTTAAGTCCCCCTGCTGCTACCACCAGTCATGTACTGTCAATGTAAGCATTCTTTAATATGCTAATAGGCTGCTTTCCTTGCCATGTTTCTGACTTCATTTTGAGTCCTCACAAGCATAATAAACATGATTTATAGGTACAATGTACACACACACTCACACACACACACACACATACACACATACACACACACACACACAGAGTTTCTATTAACAGTCTTAAAGCAAATCTAAAGTTGCTTTATTTTGTTGTTTAGAACTTTCCCAGACTTTACCCACTCTTTCTTTTCACAGGCACATCCATTAATAACACTATTTCTTTTATTATTTTACTTCTTTTTCTTAAGGCATATGGCCTCGTATCCAGCAAATAGCCATCTTTTGATAGTAAAAATAGTAAAAGTGTTACTCATTTCCTACTGTCATGAATTATCACAAAATTAGTAGTTTGAGTCAACATATTTATTATCCCGGATTTAGCAGTCAGATGTCCAACATGGGTCTGATTGGATGAAAACCAATGTGTCCTTTATACAATGTTCCCCTAGGAAAATTCACTGAAATGAGACTCCACCCAATAATTTAAGAGGTTCCGGGTATAGGGAATTATTTAGAATTTCATACTTTTTAATTTGCTGTTTATATTTGGAAAATCATAATGGAAGAACGCCATAGGCATAGCCAGGACATAAAGACTGGTGAGGAGTTCAGTGCAAAAGAACTAAGAATTAATTTTATGATGTCCTATATCCTAGTACAAGACACCCTTATGATATATATACACAAAGGGTTGTAGATTTTTTGTAAATAACCGATCTCTACTTCAACCATTTTTAATAAAGTGTAATACTTATCTTTAATAAAGTGTATTACTTATCCTTTCTTATCCCTTTGGCCATTCATGATTGTACATTAAATATGTTGAGGGTAGGTAAGTGGAATTCCATTTCATAGATAGCTGATGTTCAAATCAACAAAGAGAAAGCCAGTCACATGCTGAGATCCTAGACATCATGCTTGATAAAAAGAATGGGCAGAAGTTTTTGTTTGTAAGTTCTTAAATTAACAAGGAAAAAATAAAGCACACAAACCGTATATTGGATGACCTATATGACAAACCACTATAGTTTTCAATATTGTGGAAAACCCTTTCTTTTTATTTATTTCACATATTAAAACAATATCTGTTATCTCTACTCTGGCTATGAATGTCTATATTACTGATTTGAGCAAAAATGTTAATAGCAATTAATCTCATAGCAGGATTTATTAACTGGATTATAAATGACTTTAGACTTGTATTTGCATAATCATCCATATTCTCAGTGGGATGCTTCAGCTTTCAAAAATGTTTTGCAGAAAATTATGATTTACATACAGAATTGAAGATATTTCACTTCTTTATGAGAACTTTAATATACAAAATGAAAATAAAATCATTTCTCATCATAGTCAGAGATAATATGATGAGATGATAAAGAGTTCTCAATTGTAGAAAAGTTGCATCACATAAGAACTGTTCTTACATTGTGTGTATTACGTGAGAGCTGAGCTAAAATTTTCCGACATCAGTGAAAAGTCAAGTTGTATGCTGGCAGAGAAGAGGGAGTTGAGTGCTGATGAGATCAACAGCAGTTTTCTGAGTTTCCTTCAGCACTCATTTCTCTAAAGTTATTTATTGATATTTCAAAGAAAGATATAATTAACAACCATGACTTTTTTCTATTTATGATGCAAATGAAGAAAATTAAACAAGAATATTACTGAAGGAGTCATCTAGACTTTCAGTGTTGAACTAACAACTAACATGAACTGTATAATACACTATACCATGTTGCTTGGATGTATTTCAGCATAAAAGTGACATCTTTTATTTTATTATGAATGTATTTATTTTTAGTTTTCACGAATTCAATATATGTATACAATATATTGTGATCATATTTACCCCTTATTACCTTTTCTTCCTGTCCCACTGCCTTCTTCTCAACCAGATTCCTCTCCTTCCTATCTTCATATCGTGTGTGTGTGTGTGTGTGTGTGTGTGTGTGTGTGTGTGTGTGTTTGTGTAGTTCTTGTGCAGATAGCCACAGTTGTTATGAGTTCATGATTATAGTGGTCCTCCTAGTGAGAATTTAATTAAGATAACCTATAGATTCTGGTATCAGAATTATCTGTCCACAGACTGTACATCCATTCTGTTTTTTTTTAAATTATCATTTTAACTAGATTATAAGAGAGTAGGTTTTTACAAGGCTTTTTCATGTAGCCTTCATTTTGGTTGACCATCTCTGTAACCTCTGCCTTTTACCTTCCCTCCATTTAAACTTTTCTATCACCAATATTGTTCACATCTACTCCCCATGTTATGTGTTTAGCCTCCCCTGCCCAAGACCTCTTCATGATTCCTAACCTATTCATGGTCTCTGTAGACACTTCAACTTAAACACTTAAATTTAAGAGATCATAGAGTGTAATCTTTCCTGGTCTGGATTACCTCAATCAGTATATTTTTGAGTACTATTCACATTCCTGCAAATTTTATAATTTCATTTTTCTTTAGTAATGAGCAGAATTCCATTCTATATATGTATTACATTTTCTATATCTCTTTTTCAGTTGAAAGACATCGAAGATGATTCCATTTCTTTGTTATTATGAATAGAGTATCAATATACAAAACTGTGCAGGTACATCTGTACTAAAATGTGTGGTCTTTGAGTATATGCTTGAGTGTATAGATAGATCATATGGTAAGCCTATTTATAAATTTTTGAGAAGCAGTCACACTAATCTCCACAGTGATTGTACTAGCTTACACTCCAACAGTGACTAAAGGTTATCCTTCATTTGAATATGGAACTTCAAAGGAGTTTTAGTTTCCATTTTCCTAATGGAACATTTACAAAAGTGTTTATTAATCATTTATATTTCTTTTTTGAGAGGTTTCTGTTCAAATTGATAGCATATTATTTGGTGAATTTATCATTTTCTTGATGTTTACATTTTTTAGTTCTTTTTGTATTCTCTATACTAATCCTCTATTTGATATTTAAGGATTTTCTTGCATTCTATGGGTGCTTCTGCATTCATTTACAGTTGGTATGGAGGGTCAATGGCAGAATATTAGCTTTTAAAAGAGATTAGAAAGCTGATATAGCTTAGTTGGTAAAGCAATTGCCTGGAATGAATGAGGCTCTGGGTTAATATCTAGTAATATAAAATAAACTGGGAGATTGTGGAAACTTTAGGAGGTAGAATCATGATGGAAAAGGAGATTCACAGTAGGCTCAGGGCTGGGAAGTAGGAAGGCCTTGAGGTTGGGTCATCTGGCTCCACTGACTGATTTATCTCTGCTCCCTGACTGCATATTCAATGTAGCCAGGTGCCTCATGTTTCACTTTTTTTGCCTCTCACTTGATTGTTGTGACTTTTCCAACTTTTCATACTGTAGTATGCCAGTGGCTAGGTCAGAAGAACAGCAGGTGGCAATTGATCTTTGGGAGACTGTCTCACCAGGAATCAAAGCACTGACGGGTGAATCTCTGATAGGCAAGGCCGCAAGGGCTTTGGCTCCGGAAAGTCTCTTGCTACTGCTATATCTTTACATGATTGCTGCTGCCGTTTTTCTCTGGTATCTGGCATAGTGTGAATGTGTGTCAGGGAATCCCCACTGCCTTTAGTGTAGTGCGATTATCTCACGCAAATATTCTGTTCTACTGGTCATTTTGACCTGTAGATTTTTATGAAGATGGTTTCCTCTTAAACTGTACTCTTTAAAGTGTATTCCCTGTCCATGATAAAGCAGGGAATCCAGAGGATAGAAAATAATAAGAAGGAAGTGTCACACAGCTAGAACTTACACAAGCTTCACTTGAGGAGTCCTATAGACTGTGGTTTAGGTTAATGATTAAGAGAAAACAATCAAGACCCAGGAGTTAGGTCAAGTACTTTTTGATATTGGGAAATGTGTTCACTGGTTTCAGTGAGCAGCATAGCTAAAACAAAGCTTTAAACAGTTGACTTCATGTAACTAGAAAACACAGAGTTGGATGACTAGTTAAGATAATTGGACAGGACTCTAAAATATGAAAAATGAAACTAGCATCCTGGTTTTTTTGGCAATTATAAAAAACTACTGCCTATGTAAACAGTTATGGCTGAAAGGCTTCTGATATGAGAAGTCTGAAAGATAAATATTTAACTGCATGTGGGTTCTTGGGAATAATTTGTTTTTTACTGGTAGCATGTAAAATGTTTAATCATGTAAATGATATGGAAAACATGTTTTTTACTTGTATTCATTGTAATCATTCACTTAAAAAATTGAATGTAACCACATTGTAATTTTTATATTATTTGAAAGACTCTGCTAACATATATAAGCTGTAAGGGAAAAAATGAAGAAGTTAGAAGGAAAACACCAGGAAAGACGTAGAAGGAAGATATCAAAAAATAATGAGAATGAAGTCATCAGGAAAGAGAAAGAAGGGAAACCTCAGGGCAGAAGAACAGAACAAAAACATAATAGAGGAGAACAAGGACAGAAAGAATAATAAAATAAAGAAGAAGCAGTCTGCATATTTTTCTCGCCAACTCTGCAACTCGTTCCCAGTCTCTGACCTGCAGAAGGCTGGACCCTCTGCCATAGTGTAAAGAAATGCAGCCCATCACAGTAATTAAAAAAAAAGTTCCAAACTCTTCCTTAAGTTGCTTCTTGTCACTTCATAGTGATGAGAGAATTAATTCATAGAATGTCTAATTAACAAGTGCCAGGATTTGAAATATGGGATTTGAAATATGCTCTTTAATATTTCTAATAATAATTTAGAGAGTTAGATCATGATTTTTTCAATATCTTACAGATGAGTAAACTGAGTCTTAAATATAAAATCCAACATACACAACTAACAAATAACAGCTATGTAATAAATTCAAGTTTTGCTTAACTTCAAAAGTTGTTAATACCTTTTCTTTCCCTTGGTTCCAGAAAAAATATATATAATCATGTACAACACATGTATATGTGGATATATAATATATACAAATTATTATGGTGAGAGGAAAATTTCCAAGAACTGAGAAGCAAAGTTGCCAACACAAAACAGTCTAGTCTCATTACAGGTAATTGACATTAGACTAGCATTTATCAAATCAAATTTCCATTGGATGCACATTTCTGCTTAAATCAAAGATTCTGCTTTTTGGATTTAAATCCTAACACTCCTGGGGCAGGTGCCAAAGGCCCAGTGACTTGGGATAATATTCCTCTTCAATGGCGGGTGCAATACTGCATAAGGCTGTCCCTCAAACTCTGATTGGTTATGGGGCCATGCTAGTCATCTGAACATCTGTGGTTTCCTTTTCTCCTTTGTCTTGAGACACACAGTTTTCATCACTCAGAATGCTACTTGGTTTCTCTCCTTACAAAAATTTACACAGCACTTAAAACGCCTCCATTCAAATTCCTTTATATGAATGCAGTGTAATGTGTGGACAACCAGGAGAGCCTGGCACTAAACTTACTGGGTCCAAATTTCTCTGTAGATATTTCACCTTTGTGAACATTTTAGTCTACTAGTGTTTCAACTTCTTTAGCTGTAAAATTCAAATGACAATAATGATGATGAGGACGATGACAAGGTTGATGGCAATGATTTTGATAACGGAAACAATACATGTATTCAAGGTCTTGTATGTTTTAGTAAGTGGCATTTGAAATACTTGTTCAGCGGTATCTGGAACAGGTTGCCTAAATACACAAACACACACCCTTCCCTGATGATCCTGATGAGATGTGTTGTCTATTCATTATCTATTTTCTGCTGAATTTTTTTTTTTTTTTTTACTTACATGGACCTGGTCGCATTGTCCTCCTTCACAATTACTAATATCCTGATATTCCTAACAACAGTAAATTTAAAGCTGATTGAGGATAAATATTATTTAGCCCAGTCTCAGAATACTGTGCAAGACTCAGGCATAGAAGTATTTAGCAGCTTTAGAGGCAGTAGTGTGACTTACTTCTATTTCCTCTCATCTGAGAGCACTCCTCTGATGACTGTAAGAGCCTTATCCAATTTACCAGGACATGAGGGCATTAAATATGGGTGGAAACTGTAGACTTCTGATGGACTCATTTAGTCTTTTTATGTATATGCTAGGCAAAATAATTGTCCTACAGAACTGTACCCTAGTCCTTGGAACTGCATTATATTATATGACAAAGACTTTTATAGATATGGTCACACTAAGGACTTTGGAATGGGAGATAAGCTTAGATGTTCCAGATGGGCTCAATATAATCACAAGGCTCTTTATAAGCCAGAGACACCAAACATGAATGCACAGACAGCTTCCCTGTACTAGGAAAGGAGAGAGAATTCTTGTTGGAACTCTCCAATATGTACTGACATATTGATTTCAAGTTTTCTGTCATTCAGAACTATGCAACTCTACATTTGTGTTGTTTTGAAACCCTAAATTTATTACAGTCTGTTACAGTAACAAGAAACTGATAAGTAGGCCTATGGAAATAAAAATAAACAGTAAAAAGGAAGAAGGAAAGAAGAGTGGGAGAAACCACACTTGGTTACAAATAGCATCTCTGTTTGGCTTAAAGAAAAGACGACATGAATAGAAAAAGGGTGGGTCACCACAGTTAGTGATGGAAAGGGAACAGCATGGGAATTATTGCAAACTAATTTTTAAATCTATTACATTAAATGCGTTGTGCTTAAGAGTCAGTGACAATTAGTATGAGAATTAACAGAAGCAAAACATTACAATACATAATTAATAATGAAATAGGAAAAAAAAAGGACAAAAGTTAAAGTAATACCTTTACTCATTTTAGCCCACAGATATCCCAAACCAAGTGAATAGTTTCTTGATGTAAACACAATCTCTGGAATGATGAAAGAAGCTTTACTTACGCTTGCATGATCTTTGATATGAATTGCTGTGCTCAGGCCTCCCTTCCTGTGCCCCACTGACTCTACTCCCTAATTTTACTTTCAACCAGAAGCTCTTATACGGAGGGTCATGGGGAGAAGAAACTAAACAGAACAGCAGTGGAGGGGCTGAAGCTGTCAGTCCCTCTTTAAGAAAGGGTCCCTGAAAATGCTTAACAGAAGCTGCAATGGTGTTCCTGGCAATAACCACCCCCATTTCCCCTGTATTCTCAATCAGATTTAATTTGAATTAAATAGAAATAAAAACTCTTTACCATTGCACCCTAATGACTGTAATTTTCTCTCAAGCTGTTACTTACAGACGCAGTATGCTGCACCTTGGAAAGAACATTCCAAGCACCCCAGCCCATCTTATTTGTAATTGAGTCTTGAGGATAATGTCATGAAAACTGACTTAAAGGGTAAATTTCAATACAGGGGATTAAAATGAAATGCAAAGCCTTCTGGATCCTCCAAAAGAAGAGAAATTCTTTACTTTGATGTCTTCTTTTTGGGGGGTCATTATTCTAGCTGGTCCAGAGATGCTGCCTAGGCTTTTTTGTTTTTTTAAGGGCCATAGCACTCTTGACAGTATTTCTGTGTGAACACTTCACTCACCACATAGCTGTAACCCTGATTGCCAGAACCAAAATGTCTCCATTAAGACTTCAAGTAGCTCAACTCTTTGGTGCCAGATGGCATGTAAATTGGTCCCTTTACACAGATACAGATGTCACTGTGCCCAGAGTTTGTTAGAGTCTCTACATCCACTCCTACTGGGAATATAATTTGGTAGAAAAGCTCTATGCCCTACCTGCCAATGATCTGCAGAACACAGACTCATTCCCAGATGACAGCTGTGCACCCTTCTCTTCATCAGAATGACAAAGATTTCAAATGCAAAATTGGTAATGAATGGATTTTTTTTTTTTTAATTCATGTGATTGACGAGATATATACTAGCTGGGAGGAGAAACATCCTAAAGATTAGAATGGTTGCCAAAATAAAATCTCAGTCAATGAGAGCTTTAATTTTCATTCTTTCCTTTCCTCATTGAAAGGATTACCAAGGAATGGTCTCAAACTATGGATGGCAAATAGAGAGGATGTGGCTGACTGTTTGCACCTATGTATGCATCATTTCTTGAATATGCAAGGGAAACAAGAATGGATGGAAGGAGAAATGATGTTGATAATGGCACTAGAATTACAAAAGAGCTTTTAGAATAAGTAAATGGAAATCTGATATTTTTAAGTGTTTTTTTAGTTAATATTTGATAATTACATTCAGGGTTTTTTTTGTTTGTTTGTTTTTGTTTTTTTGTTTTTCTTCGAGACAGGGTTTCTCTGTGTAGCTTTGTGCCTTTCCTGGAACTCGCTTTGTAGACCAGGCTGGCCTCGAACTCACATGATCCACCTGCTTCTGCCTCCCAAGTGCTGGGATTAAAGGGGTGTGCCACCACCGCACGGCTACATTCAGTTTTCAGAATTAGTTTTGTCATGGTTCTAGCATGTGGAATGGCAGAGTAGGATTATTATTTTGTTTTTTACAAATTGGTTTCTTTGTTGACTTGTTTGTTTTATGAGTGACTTAGCTGCTTATTCAGTTAATCATATATTTAACGATTGGAGGTTAATTTTGGCCCCAGTCAAATAAACTCTGGGAAATAATCTGTTTCAAAAATAAATTTTTTGATATTATAGCTTTTAAATGGATTTTACAATCTGCAATTTAAAATGGTCCATATAATATTGTTAGAAAAAATGGGATGCTCATCTTTGTGGGCTGGAGAAATGGCTCAGCCGTTAAAGGCTAGGCTCACAACCAAAAATATTTAGTGTTTAAGAACAAACAGAAAATTATTGTTGTATGTCATTTCTAAGCATATATCTATTATTATATAAAATATATCTTAGAAAGGATCAATCTAATAAAAAGATATATTCACAATTTTATGAGAAAACAAGTTATTTTCCATAAGGTTTGAAGATACCACACTGTACTGTATCAGTCACACACACACACACACAGAGACATACACACACACACACAGACACACACACACACACACACACACACACACACTACAACTGAAACTAATAAAGTTAAATAAGAGGGTAAAAGGTATCTGCTTGTCCAAGGTCACTCACAGCTTCATTCTACTAAGAGATAAAGTAAGACAAGCTGAGATTCCAGCTTAGTTCCATCTATAGAAAGGCAAATGATCTCACACTTTGTAGAATGGATGCTGGAAATTCCTACAGCCTCAATTTACTTATCTGTCAATTGCAGAAAGCAGCTTTTTGAGGAGTTGCTATGCACCATATAGAGTTTGACCCATGACGAACAGTTATTTCAACTCTAATGATAATGATGGTCCTTAGTGGCACAGTTATCTAACATTACTACATGTATAACAAATTACTTTGTCAATTTCAATTTAATACATATCATTGATGTTTGAAATTTCATCTCTTTAGTGGCTTGTGATTTCCTCACTAACTTGAACTTGTAACGGTGTCTTGCTTTCTCTGGACTTTGGTCTCCCTGTAAAAACAGATAAATATCCTTTTATTGCCTTTCTCATTAAGTGTTATGAGTGCCTGGCTGCAAATGCTAATGTATTTATACTGCAGCTTCACTTTCTGTGTCTTTACACTCTCTGCAGTTCAGTGCCCCGTTTTCCAACATAGCTCGATTGCATGATCTCTGTGTTTCTGATAAAATTGATTTTTACTAAATCTAGCCTCCAACTTTCATTAAGTTATTGTAAACTAATGAGTGATGCTTATAATTTATGAACATGGAGAAGAAAGTTATTTGTATTCTAACACAAACAAATTGATCTTATTATCAAGAACGGCATCAATTGCACAAAAGAGACTTACTCAAAGTGCCTAAGATTAAGAAGAGGAAATTAATGGACATAAAAATTCAAAGCACAATGTCTGCTTCCAAGAAGTTGGGTCTTTCTATTCATGATCTTTGCTTAGAGTTTCAGTAATTTATTTTTAAATACTATGACCATGATAATGAAAAAAGTCATTAGAATTTTTTTTCTTCCTTTGAACAGGGTCTTTGTAGCTATGGGTGGTCTGAAACTCTCTATGCAAAACGGACTGGCTTCAAATTCACAAAGATTCTCCTGCCTTTGCTTCCCAACTGCACTGCTGGAATTAACAGTGAGTGCCACCATGCCTGGCTGGATTTTCAATAATAATTTGGAAAACATTGCTAACATGCTGTGCTTACTACATAAACAGGTCTGGTTCCATATAAAACTGCCATGTATTTCCTTTTTTATTTGATTATAAACAAATGATTTGTCTTAAATGTTACCATATGTAGGAATACCAGAACTTCTTTAATGTTATATCACAGTACATATACTCACTGTTGTTTTGTACAATTGATGTACTACTATTGTAGAACATCACTGTTTCTTGCTCTGTCTGCCTCTTCTTTCTGTGGAAAGCAATTAGATTAAAATTTGGGGCTCATGAAGATAGTGTGATGGAAAGCAATGATATTTCTCTTTTACTCTCAGAATAATGTATTTAGATTCTTGCAGCTCATTTTTCAGTAAAAAAAGTTCAGCATGGTGGCATTGGCACTTATACAAACAAAGGTTTATGATTCTGTAGTAATAATTGCTGGGAAATTTTGATCATGTAGAAATTCTGACTAATGTGGATGATAGGGGAAAATCTGGTTTGAATATAATTGCTTGTGGAAAAAAGTTTTTACTTCAACCTTTTTTTTTTCTGTTGCCATAAAATATACCAACTATTTGAAAGGTTGTTTATTTGCTTAGCATGACTATTTAATCATTATTATTGTTGGTTTTGATTTTTGGGGAAATTCAATGATTCATTTTTCACTATCAATCATTTTTACTTTTGCACCTTATAAATATTTTCTCAAGACACACAGGTGTTACATAGTTAAAATTTTACTGAAATCATAAGATTTTAAGCTTATGAAAGGTTTTTTTTCCCTGTGGCTAAGATGGTAGTGCATTTACAAGAATTCTAGTTAAACAATAAAAATAGAAGCAACATGGTGTAATGAGTAAGGTATGCTGAAAGTTAAGGAGTAAAACTCCTTAAATTTACTGTGACAGAAATTCAAATGAATATGTAAATAAATGAACTTAGGCATGAGAATGGGCAGGACCAGTGGCATCAGCATGCAAGGCAAGCTATACTTACCATTGCAGTCAAACCTGACCACAGTCTCACAGGAATCTGGCATACTGGAACCTACACACACACACACACACACACACACACACACACACACAAATTAGTAATCTACATATGAAATCAATTACAAACTGGATATTTATACCTATAAAATATGGTGATTTCATTAGTGGTTACCATAGGTATTATTCGTACAGTACAACATCTAATTTTCTTTCTTTCTTTCTTTCTTTCTTTCTTTCTTTCTTTCTTTCTTTCTTTCTTTCTTTCTTTCTTTCTTCCCCTCTCTCTCCTTCCCTTCCCTTCCCTTCCCTTCCCTCTCCTCTCCTCTCCTTTTCCTTCCTTCCTTCCTTCCTTCCTTCCTTCCTTCCTTCCTTCCTTCCTTCCTTCCTCTCCTTTCTTTCTTTTTAAATTGAAAATAGATTCTTTTCCTGGGGCAGTGGTGGCACATGTTTTTAATCCCAACACTTGGGAGGCAGAGAAGGGAGGATCTCTTAGTTCCAGGCCAGCCTGGTCAACAAAGTGAGTTCCAGGACAGTGAAGACTACACAGAAAAACCCTGTCTCAAAAAATATAAATAAATAAATAAATAAATAAATAAATAAATAAATAAATAAATATGGAGAGGTTCTTCTCTCATACAATACATCCCAACTACAGCCTCCCCTCCTCTACTTCTCCCAGTTTCCCCCACTTCTCTCTTCCCCAGACCCACTCCTCCATTTCCCCTGAGAAAAGATCAGGCCTCCAAGAGACAAAAGCCAAACATGACAAAACAAGATACAATAAGACAAGGCAAAAGCCCTTATGCTGGGTCTGGATAAGGCAACCCAGTAGGAGGAAAAGAGTTTCAAGAGCAGGCAAAAGAGTCAGAGACAGACCTGCTTCCATTGTTAGGAGTCCCACAAACCACCAACCTAATAGCCATAACCTATATGTAAAGGACATGGTGCAGACTTATGCAGGCCCTGTGCTTGCTGCTTCAGTCTCTGTGAGCCCATATGAGCCTTGCTTAGTTGATTTGGTGAACCATGCTCTCCTGGTATCCTCTATATCCTCTAATGCCTAAAATCTTTCCTCCTCAATTTTTGCCTAGTTCCCTCAGCTCTGAGGAGAGGGACCAATGGAGAACTCCAATGGAGACTCTCTCTGCATAATGTCTGGCTGTGGATCTCTGCTCCAACTCCTGCGGCTGGAACAAGACTCTGTTGATGACAGAACAAGTCGCTGATCTACTAGTATGGCACAATATGATTAAGAATCATTCCCCCCCCACCTTTTTTTTTTTGCAGTTGTGTTTGGTTCTAGCCTAGGTCTCTGGGCTATGCAGCCTCTGGTTTCTGGCCATCTAGTCATTGTAGGGCATGGGCTCTCTCTTGTGGTGTGAGCCTTAAGTTAAACCAGACATTGGTTGACCACGCCCACAAGTTCAGTGCTCCCATTGCCCCTGCACATCTTGTAGGCAGGACAGATTGTAGGTGGAGGTCTTGTGGATGTGCTGGTGTCTAGATTTCTTTTTCCTTAGCCTGCAGAGTACCTTCTTATACCAAAGAAACTAGAATTTAGAGGTGAAGGCTCCATGCAGGCACCACCTTGAGCTCTTTATGTTCGGTGAGCTGTGTGGATGTTTTCCTTGGCAATGGGGCCTTGCTGCCAGACAGTGACCTTCTGTCCTAGTATCTGCCTGGGTTGCTTATTGATCTTCATGGAACCCCCTTGACCAACAACTCAACTAAATGTGTTTAATTTCAAATGAAAGATTCCAACACAAAAATTTGCCAGTAAGATGTTTTAAGCATATTATACTATGTAAAATATTTGGTTTCAACTGTAAAATTTATTTCTTTTCATATCATGCAGTATTAATTTTAGTGTACTTACTTGATATACCATGGTCTATATTTTACTATTCAAAAGATATTTAAAACTTCATGATTAAAATTTTAAAAATGATTTATAAATATAATATTTAAGAATGATCAAAATAAACCATGAATACAGAGATGTGCATGTGAAAGCAAGAGCTGCCTTTGTTTCTCTGAGTACTGCTCTCTTCATAACAAAGCCAGAATTACAGAATTTTGGGTTATTTCCACATTATATATAAATTTTGAGAGGGACAGGCTGAGTCACTGAGGGCACAGCTACTTCGGGCCTGCAGTTTTTAGTTTACCTCTTATGACAATGATACTTTTTCCTAATTATACCTGTCTCCGCCGAACTGTGTGGTTTGTATCTATTTTTGGGGTGAATTAGTATGGGAATGCTTCCATAGCTACCGTCTAGGGCAACGTTGAAATGAAGTTTCGATGCCATCCTTCTAGTAGAGGATGTGAAATATTTAGGATGAAAATATGGTTTTGAAAGGATGGAAAAGGGGAAAGCGAGCCAGAAAATGTAAAGAAAAAAAGGGATTAAATTGACTTAGAAGTAAGTACTGCATCTCTTTTGACTAAGTATTAGTAGGAAGTTTTAAACTTCTAAAAAGATTTTTAAAATGATTTTTATGTATTTATTTATTTTACATCCTGACCATAGTTTCCCCTCCTTCCTCTCCTCCCATTCCCTCTCCCCACCTCCCCTGCCCCTCAGTCCACTCCTCTTTTGTTTCTGTTCAGAAAGGTATCAACAAAGCATGGCATATCAAGTTGAAGTAAGATTAGTACCTTGAATGAGGAATAGGTTCCTGAGAGCCAGTCAAAGCATTAGGGACAGCCCTGCTCCCATTGTTAGGAGTCCCACAAGTGGACCAAGCTACACAACTTGGTATGTAGATATTTACATGTTTTAAGTATGAAGTTGAAGTCATTATTACCATATGTGGAGGGTCTAGGTTAGTCACATGCAGGCTCCTGGTTATTGACTCCAAATCTGTGAGTTCCTCTGGGCAAGGTCAGTTGTTTCTATGGGGTTTCTTGTGGTGTCTTTAACCCCTCTGGCTCCTACAATCCTTCTTCCTTTTCTTCAGCAGGATTCCCTAAGCTTAGGCTAATGTTTGGCTGTGGGTTTCTGCCTCTGTTTCCATCAGTTACTGGATGAAGGCTCTCTGATGACAATTGGGAAGTTACCAACATGATCACAGCACAGGAGAGGGCCAGTTCAGGCAAAGTATCCACTATTGTTAGACTTAATTGAGTTCATCATTGTAGATTCATGGGAGTTTCCCTGGCATCCAGTTTCTATATGACCCAGAAATGTCCCCCTTTCCAGTCATCTTTTTCAGAACTCTTCCTCTCTAGCCACCCTCTAAACAGTTCAACAAGTTCTCTTAACCACTGAGCCATCTTTCCAGTTCTGGAAGCTTTACTTTTAGCCCTTAAAAGTTGACACACCTTGTTTACAATTGCAAGCAAATCCACAGATTACTTACATGAAAACTGCCTGTATCTGTATGAATCTAACCTTAAGGCCCAAATGCATACTCTGTTTTTTTAATTTGACAAAATAGAATTGAAACTTCATCAAGGAATAAAAATTGCTCTTAATTCATCTTTCCCATATATTTAGCACTGGCTTAGATATTTACATGTTTTAAGTATGAAGTTGAAGTCATTATTACCATTACTTATCCAAATAGGAAACTCAAATAAAACACCGTGGAATCACTTTCCATAAGGCTCTTTGGGAGATTTGAAGGTTGTTTGTAGCTGTATTCACACTGCTGTTTAAAGTCCAGAACTTTTGTTCATTTCTACACTGACGTTGTATGGGAAATATATTGTTTTTTGCTTCATAAGCTATATTTGACAGTTTCAACTAGAACATCTCATTATATCAAACATATGCAGGTACAAACTCTGTATTTTACACCTCAATGACTTGACAACTCAGAATTTTATAAAATCGAAGTGTCATTACTTGGGATTTTCATTCTAAATGATACCAGGAAGATGATGTGCTACAAGTAATTGGGGGGGGGGGACCAATTTGCATAAATACACTTGCGTATAGTTTTATGGATATATTTGGCCCTTCGAGATGATTTAGCATTAACTTTGGTCATTTCCTATATGTTGCCTAATAGAGAAACCTTAGTATTTGGTGATTGAGTACTAATGTGTATGTGAATTGATTTGAAGACTTTCCACCTATGAAATCCAAATTTGGGCATCATACATATACCCTCAAAATATATGTAAACCTGTGGGAATGCTTTCTCATGAGAATTTCTTTTTGTGCTTTTTTTCAATGATGAACATACAGGTTATAGTATACAAGAGGTGGTGACGATTCCATGGGTCATAGGCTGGGTATGCATCTACAAATATATATCCTCCTCAAATAAAATAAAATCCACTCAGCAGGACTTTATTTTTACATGTCTTTTCAAAATATTGTTTGGTTTTTCTCTTCTCAAATATCACAACTCTTTACTGTCCAAATCCCAGTAGTGTTTGTCCTAGCCAAAAACAAAAAGGAAGAAAGAATCAGGTGGTAAACACCACATGATTATTTGAGCAAACTGAATTTCACCCTGAAAATTTGTTGTGTAATCAGGAAAACAGGATTATATTTGGCATAATAATGACCAGTAGCAAATGATCAATTGATAACTTAGAAATATTGCTTAATCTTAAGGAATACTACTTAAAAAAACAAAATCACTAATCTAAAGCCTAGCGGAAAGTTTAGAAAGATTTTTTTTCCTGTTTTGCTTGTGCTATGATTCACAATGGAATCTGCATTTAAACACGAACTGTCTTCTCGCAGGATGCAAAGATTAAGTATGGAATATTAAACTATTTAGAAACTATAATTTAGAAATTATAATATCACTATACAATTTCCGTCTTCCCTTCTTTCCCTCCAACCCCTTTCATGTACCACAATGGTGTATTTAAATTTCATGATCTCTTTTTCTTTAATGTATGGTTTCTTCTATCTGTCTATCTATCTATCTATCTATCTATCTATCTCTACCTACCTATCATGTATCTATCTATCTATTCATAGACCTAAATAGATAAATATGACCTACTGTCTGAATATTACACACACACACACACACACACACACACACACATGAACACACTCTCAGGGTGGATCACTTAGTATCTGGGGTCTCTTCTCTGGGGAAGATCATTTCTCCTCTTCTAGGCATTCCCTAGTTGCAAGGGTTGAGGCCATAATGAATGTTCTCTCTTTTATATTAGCTTGTTTATTGGAATAAATGCTTCATTAAAATGTATCTGTTTATTTTGTTATCACAGTATTAAATCAGATTCTTGACATACATAAGTAGACAGTCTCATTGAAACATCATTAAAAAGGATCATTAAATTTCTACTAACATTAAAGTCCACTAAATTTATACTCCAAAGAAAGTTTATGTTTAAATGCCTGAGCCAGACATACAGGATCTGTGATCTATGTGCATCCATTGGGGCTGGGCTCCTCACAATCTGTTGATCTCTGTGTTGCATGTAGTTGTAGTTTTCTGTGGTGGACTCCATTTGCTGTAAAGAGAGACTTCTTTGATGAGGGGTGTAGCTAGAGTTTTCCTCCCTGGCCCACGGTCAGGGCAAATCTCTCTCACAAGCCAGTCCCACAGCCATTCAGACCCGATCAAGTAAACACAGAGACTTATATTAGTTACAAACTGTATGGCCGTGGCAGGCTTCTTGCTAACTGTTCTTATATCTTAAATTAATCCATTTCCATTAATCTATACCTTGCCACATGGCTCGTGGCTTACCGGGATCTTCCCATGCAGCTTGTCATGGTGGCGGCTGGCAGTGTCTCTATCTCAGCCTTCCATTTCCCAGAATTCTTCTCTTTGTCCCGCCTATACCTCCTGCCTAGCCAATGGCCAATCAGTGATTTATTTACTGACCAATCAGCAACAGACTTGACATACAGACCATCCCACAGCAGAGGGGTGATAGCCACATTCTCTTTGAGTGTAGGGATGAAATTCAGAATTTAGTAAGGAATAATAACGGTCTAGCAAAGTGGTAGCAGTAGATTATTTTCCAAGGCCCCTGACCTTACTAGTACAGCAAGCTGTGTAGATTTTGAGTACCAACCATGATTTCTCTCATTTTTGGGTGGGCTTTAAGTCTAATTAGACAACCATCGGTTAACTCTAACCACTTACTATACTTTTGTTGTGGGATATTTGTACACTGTGTGAAGATATATTACTGTGATTGGCTTAATAAAGAACTGAATGGCCAATAGCTAGGCAAGAGGTATAGGTGAGACTTCTGGGCAGAGAGAGATAGGAAGTAGGAGATGAATCTAGGTGCACATCAGATGCCAAGGAGACATGGAGGGAGTCGGATACACAGAATGAAAGAAAGGTAAAAAGCCATGAGACAAAGTGTACATGAATATAAGTGGGTTAATTTAAGTAATAAGAGCTAGTGGGACAAGCCTAAACTAAGACAAGCTTTCATGATAAATAAGAAGTCTCCATGTCATTATTTGTGAGGTGGCAGCTGAAAACAAAGCTTGCTACACACTTTCATTCATATCTTGGTATATTAGTATATTGCAGTGGTTCATAAATGTTGCAGCTTCACTTTTTTAGTATTGTGTAGAGTATTTTATAAAACTATGGAAGCTAGACTATAGAAACGTGATTCAGGTCAGGTCTAGGTTGAACCACTTGAGTCTTGTGTATATGGTATCTTCAGTGATAGAGGCTGACCTTCAATCCCTGTGAGACAACCTCGGGCTACATCAATAACCTATATTGTTTGAGAAGTCACTAGAATTACCTTTGCCAAGAATTCTAGAAGAGGCTTCTCATCCTGGTACTGGGTTATTTGTTAGATTATAGTTCCTTTAGTGAGTATTAATAGCCCCAAATGCTTAACTTCTCTACACACATATACTTCTGTGTATGCATGTGTTTGTGTGTGTATGTATATTGTGTGTTATTTGAGTAAATATAGAATGATATAATTCCTTGAGGTTTTATAAAGCAACCTTGGCATTGTTTGTCTCTTGCATCCCCTCCCTCTTCTGTATTGACCTCTTTCATGCATTCCCAGTTTCGGTCCCTTCCTCATTATTCTGTTTCCCACTTAATATCATCTGTACCCTGCTATTCCTCACTAAGCCCCAAGCCACAATCTATGATCTCTGGCTTCTGTGTTTACTCCATGTTGTATAATCATATATAATAATTTGGAGTGAGGAGCTGCAGATGATCAAAAACATTTGTCTCTCTGGGCCTGAGTTACCTTATTCGATGTAATATTTTCTAGGTCCATTCATTCACTACACATTTCATTTTTCTTTACAGTTGAATAATACACAATTGTATGTTTAAACCATATTTTGATTGTATGTTCATCTGTGTAACTAATATTTTAAAGACTGCCTCATTTTAGTTTCTATGTAGAAATACAGTGAGAGAAATATTATAGAGCTGCTCAGAGTCTGGAACTGAAGAGTCCTTTATCAGGCCCCATTTTATTTTTCCTATCACTCCTTGTCAACACAGATCTAGGTTTCTGAGAGAATTTTCTTTACCTTTCGGGGTTGACTTGGAATTTCCTTATGCTATAAGCATTTGAGTTGATACTGGCCCCACTGAATTTATCAATACCATATTAATGGTAACATTTCCAACTATTATTCTTTACTGCTAGAGAACACCCAGTATCATAACTTAACTGGGCAGTGGTGGCACACGCCTTTAATCCCAGTACTCAGGAGGCAGAGGCAGGTGGATCTCTGTGAGTTCGAGACCAGCCTGGGCTACAGAGTGAGTTCCGGGAAAGGTGCAAAGCTACACAGAGAAACACTATCTTGAAAAACCAAAAAAGAAAAAAAAAAGAACAAAAACAGTAACATTATTACTGCAAGAGGTACATATTATTCTGCAAAAGGCATATTGATAACCCAATCCCTGGAGCCTGTGATACATTACTTGGAAACAGAGATTTTGCACATTATATAGAATGAATAAGATGTTAGAATTAGAATGGGTCTTGAACTCAAAGATAGATATCCCTGTAAAGAGACAGATATTTGGAGACATAGACAATGTAGAAAATGCTGCAAGTCCTGTTGCCAACTAGAAATATAATCTGGCCTTCTTCTACCACAGCAGTAGTGGTTTCTGTGTATATTGACTGTTGAAGCTGAGAAAGCACTTTTGTAATTACTGTTTGAGCAGGGAAAGAGGTCAGAGACTTTCTCCTTTCAATCTGATTCCTTTCAAATGGGTTTGAAATCACACAAGCTGGAGCCTTCAATAGATACCGTCTTCTTCACAAGGGGTCCTGACTATTGTCTCAGGGCAGGTTGGACGCCCTTCTTACAGTGCACTAATTTCTTTAAAAATTGTAGCTTCTTTCTGCCCAACCACCCAGTTTGTAACTTTAAACTTGCACATGGGCCTTTCTTTGCTAAACTGTGCATTTTTATGTTTCCCTGTTTTTCTGACAGAGAATTGAGCATAATGCACGCCACAGCCTGCATACTACCACTGTGTTCACATTTCACTTTGTGAAATAAATTAGTTCATGACTTTTGAATTCAGCCTCACTTAAGAACTCAGGACCCTGGCAAGAAAAGTCAAAATCATTGGTAAAATATGATATAAATGATATCTAGCTCAGTTCCCAATAGAGTTCTTGCTCCTTTCTGATGTATCAGGAGATAATTCTTCACTTTCTTTAGTCCCACCAGCATGTGACTCTCCCACACTCCCACCAGAACATCCCATTTAGCTTTGCTCATGGCATTTTAGGCTTTTTTGTGCTTCTAACTCCATTCTTCCGCCTTTCCATCACAAGCCAGTTCTGAAAGCCTATCAATCTCACAACCAAGTAGTTATTGCCATAGATTCACTTCTCAGCACCATTTTCCAAATTGCCTATTGCTGTAGCAACTTAAGGAAGGAAAGGTTTATTTTGGTTTGCAGTTTGAGGATATATTCAATCATTTCCTTGTAAGCAGGCAGAGGGATCAGCTATAGCTACGGTAGCATACTGAGGCTGTTCACAGTGGCTCTGCATTCAAGAAGCAGAGAGAAGTAGTGCCAGTGCTTAAGTCACATTCTCTTTCCTTTTTAAAATTCAGTCAAGGGACTCATTCGATGGATTTGTGTCACCCACTTTCATGGTGTGTCTTCTCTTCTTACTTAAATTTTTTTAGAAATAATTCCAAAGACACATCTAGAATTGAGTTTCCTAGGTGACTGGAAATGAAGTTATGCTGGCCAATATATTAATTATTATAGCAACAAAAGAAAATTCTTTGAGATGTTAAAGAGAAAGTGAAGAGGGATCTGCTTTCCTTAGGTTTTGAAGCTCAAAAGTACAATTCCATAGATCTTTCACACCTCTAACCTCACAGCCAGCCAAGCTTACCTTCAGCACTTGGCAGTTTTGATGAAGCCAGATGTTGGAATCATAGACAGTTTTATGGACCTTGGTTTCCACCATCATTCTACTGATTTCTTCTTCTTCTTCCAGACACTTGTACTTCCTCTTCCACATTTGTGTTAACCTCATTTTTTCCCACAAATGATTTTGTTAATAACTACTCTTGTTCTGTTTTCATCAATAAAACCACTATTATTTCCTAACTAAAAGGCTTTTAACTCTTTAAAGCAAGTAGTTATACATGGGAGAAGTTTCAGAAATTACCAGAACATACTTAATTAAAAATAAAACACAAACATAGGGAGGTGCAATGAATTGAACAGTGCCTTCCACACAAACTATTCATATGCATTTAAAGCATAACATTTTCTTAGAGGTAGATATACTGATGATGTTTATAGTTAAGGATATCAAGGGGCAAGTCCACACTTACGATGACTGGTGTTCTTACAGAGAGAATAGTCTTGCAGAAGGCTTACGTGAAGATGGCAGAAGATGGCAGAAGCGACATACTTGCAAACTGCACAATGTCCAGAGGCTGAGAGACAAGAGTATGTAGGCATATGTGAATGTATTCCTTCTCTAGAAACCTTTGAAAAGGATCATGACCCTGTGAGACCTTATGTACATCATTAATTCTTCCATGTACAGCCTACATGGTAATGTGGGTGTTTTATTGCTGTTTTCAAGAGGAGTTGATTTGTCATTGTCCCACAATATTCATTTAATTATTAGATTTGCAGATAAATGTTTATAGAATTCCCTTTATTCATTTAATCAAAAACTTGTCAACTATAATATATAGTTGAAATATTACTATTAATTATATACTGAAGTGTTAATTACAGGCTTGCAATTGTACCATTAACACTAGCATAAGCATATTAATTACAGAAATTTTTCATAAATTTCTTGACAGATATATTGGGATAGAGACTATTAAGTTGGGATAAGACTCATTGATTCTAGTGATAATAAAATTCCAAGCTGCTACTTTACCTATGCAATGGGGCTTGAGGATGACCCTTCTATTGAGAAAGCAAAAGGAAGTTCATCAGAGAAGCTTCGAATCTGTTTGGAGCAGAAATAAAATAAAACAAAGTATAATAGTCAAAGTATACAACCGTGAGAATCTGGAGAGATGGTGTGGAAAAGGCATGTTTTCAATAGGAGAGCATTTGAAGAAAACATTAAAACTCTATACATAAGGAAAAATAGCTCTGAATATAGATTAAGCCTAACTGTGCCAGGGATCCAGGTCAGTCCAGAACAAACAAGATCTTCCTACATCCACTCTTCCCAACTTCTTTCCTTCTCCTCTTCCTCCACCTTATTTCCTTTTTTCCTTCTCTTTATTTTGTTTTGAGAAATGTTTTTACTATGTAGCCCTAGGTGATCCAGAAATAACTGTGTAAACCAGGTTGGCCATGAGCTCCCGGAAGTCAGCTTGTAATTGCTTCCTCTATTCCCAGACTTCTTTATTATTATTATTATTATTATTATTATTATTATTATTATTATATCATTTTAAGGATTTATTCTTAATTATGTGTATACCTGTGTGTAGGTATGAATCAGATATTAAGAGGTTATGATATCCTAGAATGAGACGTTCTCTTTTTTCTCTGTATAGAATACAATTTCATGTGTTCAAAGAGAAGCATTCTAATATACATGTGTATATGTATGTTCAGATATATTTAATTCATTCATATATATATATATATGAAATATATGAAAGCAGATGCAGTGAACAAAATTTTGAAACTTTCTAAAAATAGAAGTATTATGTCAGTATTATCTTTAGTAAAAACAATAATATTATTTCTGTTAATAGTTTCTATTCTGATAAAAGAATTACTTGAACATGCCTGCAGATACCTGAGGCTGATTAAATAATTCTTTTTTTATTTAAAGAGTTTTATGAACTGAAAGCTCCAAAAGTAGGCAGATGTGAATGAATAGTGTATCATTTTACTTTGTCAATCATTGTATATACTCCATTTCCTCTACTGTAGAGACCAGTGTGTAAAAGTATGCAAGGATGAAGAACTGATGTGTGAAAAATTGGTCTAGGCCTCCACTTTGCTAACATGGCAAGATTGCAGTAAAATTGTTTCTTCATTCACTATATTATATTATTTTTAACCTAGTTTTCCTTTTTTTTAATAGAAATTATAATCACAGGATGACATCCAGGGGTCACATACTACATATATTTACTTTTCCTATCAATTTCTGCCATCTATTGAAGACTTCTCAGTTGTATCATTTCTGTAAGTCATATTATTTCTTTCAAAATTACATAAGGCAGAAGAATTCCTTTGGGCCACTGACACTGGGGAACAAATTTTGGATTTGGGATATCCCTTATACTTCTTTCCTTTTCCAATGATAATCTATATTTAAGAATTCAAACTGAAAAAAATGTCAACAGATTTTGTCCTTGTTGTTTGCTAAGCTGTAAGCAGAGGATATTTTATTAAATGAAAGACGGTGTATGAAATGTTGCCACCAAGTTACTTAATGTGATTGTTCCAGATACCAGTTATGAGAGGAGGAAAAATACACGTGGTTGAAGTCCTGTGTAGAAGCCAGGCATAAACTATCATTTGTGTTAACTAAGGGGGTTGCTACGGTTTGACTGTGATATAAATATAGTTTTAATGCTTCCATGTTGGGAATTCACTTCATTGGATTCTTCTGACTTTTTAAGGTATGAGAGCAGGTAAGAGTTCACCAACTCAATAGAGATTATTATTGAGGAGTTCATTTGGCAGTTTGTCCTAGCCAGATGGATTAAAAAAAAAATGCCTGACCTTTGAATTATCCTTTTGTTTCCTTTGTCTTGTGGATGTTTGTAATTGGGAGTTTTCCTGTGTCCCAGCCAACCGGCTTTCAGGACAAATCTCTCCCATTTGTGTCCCCCAAGACACACAGAGGCTTATATTAATTACAAACTGTGTGGCCATTAGCTCAAACCTATTACTGAATAGCTCTTATACTTAAATTAACCCATAATTCTTATCTCTGTTTAGCCATGTGGCTTGGTACCTTTTTTCAGTTCTGCCTTGTACTTGCCTTCTCTGTGTCTGGCTAGTGACTCCTGACTCAGCCCTTCCTCTTCCCAGAATTCTTCTCATCTGCTTGCCCACCTATACTTCCTGCCTGACTACTGGCCAATAGCATTTTATTTATCAACCAAATAGAGCAACATGTATTCACAGCATGCAGAACAACATCCCACAGATGTTACCTCTTCTCTCACTTGCTTCTGCCAGGATTCCATATGCTAGAATGTTGTGAACCTGAGAAGGTCTTCACCAATGCTGGCATTGTACAGTTTTGACCTTCTGTCTCTGATCTTGTGAAATAAACAAACTAAACAAATCTCCTTCTTTTGCAAAATGCTCAGCTTGAGGCATTTTGTGATAGTAACAGAAAATCAACTAACAGAGTGGTGTTATGCTTCATTTATCCAGGCTCATTTGTTCAGGGTTTATTCTACACTTAAATTTAATAAATGTTCTCTATATAATACATTATGTTCTAAACTCTTTGAGGGAGGATAGAAAAGTTTGTATAGTTTTTTCACTAATAATCTCCAGCAAGTAGACACATCCTCAGTATAATTTAACAATATATATTTGTTGAATAAAGCAAAAAACTTCATGCTAAAACATAAGTTTGTCACATTTTTTTCCAAATTTAATTTTTATTTGAAAATTTATCATTGTACTTCTGTCCTTGACTCTAACTAGAATAAATTTCATAAAGTATTAGTTTACAGCTGAAATTAAAATATCTTAAGAAAAAGTATTTGATCCCAAAAATATGTTATGTTTTAACTCTTAAACCTGTTATATATGCGTCATTTTAAAGTATTTGTCTTGATTATTTCTTCTGGACTATTAAAAGGCACATCTTGTAAGTGTTTTTAGGGCTGAGCATTTGTCACTAGATAACCACTTGGGTCTCTTCCCTGGAAAAGATTATTTATTCTGTTCTTAAAATTACTTAGTTGCCTGTTGTTTGTGTAACACCGAGAAATTAAATTAATAATAAATAAAAAAAATCATGTCTTTTGGTCATAATTATTACTTTATCATTTAATTTCAGAGTACATGTATAAAATAATGGGAATAGATTATCAGATGAAGATACATTACAATAACAGGCAATTTAGGAAATGACCTTGACTTTCTTCTTTAGTTAAACATCTCTCTCTATATAATGTATATTATACATATATGTATGAGTGTATATAGTCTATCATAACTATATACATGCATATATATCACATTAATTATATATGTTTGTATAGATGATGTATAAAAGCATGTATATATCATATATATCACAGATGCATTCATATATATCATGAACAAATAAATATATATAAAGTATGAGAACACAATATAGCATATTTTTCTGGTAAATAATATATTCCATACAATGGTTAACCACAATTTAGCAAATTTTTTTTTTTTTTTTTTTTTTGGTTTTTCGAGACAGGGTTTCTCTGTGTAGTTTTGCGCCTTTCCTGGAACTCACTTGGTAGTCCAGGCTGGCCTTGAACTCACAGAGATCCACCTGGCTCTGCCTCCCGAGTGCTGGGATTAAAGGCGTGAGCCACCACCGCCCGGCAATTTAGCAAAATTTAAGGCATTCAAATAGCCATTAATGATAAGTTCACACTTTCATATGTTTATATGTATAGTATTCATGTGCTTTCTAGACCACCAGTAATAGTAAAAATTACCTGAAATTTCTAAATGTTATTATAGAGTAATAAAAGTTACCCTCTATACTTATTTAATAAGGAACATCATGCTGGTTTTGATGAAACTGAAGCAAATTCATATTTGCTACCAGCTAAAAATTGTGCAGAGTATTCTAAGTAAAAGTATTCAATATTATGCAAATTATTTTTTTTATATTATTTATATTTTAATATTATCTCTATTCATATGTGTGTGTTTGTGTGCCCATGAGTGTCACAGTGCATAAGCAGAGGTCCAAGAACAACTTAGTGGACTCAGTCCTCTTCTACATCTTTGTATTTAACACAGAAGTAGATTTTCCTCATAGTTTGTGTGATAAATTATATAGTTATTCTGACTTCCTAATAAAATTCAAATATTTGATGATATTGATTGCTTATAACATATTTTATATTTCAAGTAAAATTTATATGCTTAACAAATTAAAATTTGAAACAAGTAGTAAACATTGATTTTTACATTTTTCTAGAGTTTGGAGGTTATTATATTTCACTGTGAATCTAAAGTTTACTGAGTTTAACATTTAAAAACTTGTATAAACAGATGCAGAGATTCATAGCCAAGCACCAGGCTGAGCGCCAGGAGTCCAGTCATAGAGAGAGAAGAGGGATTCTATGAGCAAGGGGCATCAAAATCATGATGGGGAAACCTACAGAGACAACCAAAACAAACTAGTGGAAACCCATGAACTATAGAACAACAGCTGTGGAGCCTCCATGGGACTGAACTAGGCCCTCTGCATGAGTGAGACAATTGTGTAGCTTGATCTTCTTAAAGGCCCCCTGGCAGTGGGATCAGGATCCATCCCTGGTGCATGAGTTGGCTTTTTGGAGACCATTACCTATGGAGGGACACCTTGCACAACCTTGATGCAGGAGGGATTTGGACCTGCTTCAACTGAATGTCCTAGGCTCTGCTGACTTCCCATGGGAGGTCTTACCTTGTCTGAGGAGAGAAAGGGGGGTGGTTTTAGGGTGGAAGGCTGGGGGGCAGGAGGAGGGGAGAAAGGAGGATCTGCAGTTGGTATGTAATGATCCTGGAAGCAATGAGGACACAGACATTCCAAAGGGGTTTATGGATTTAATTATTTTGTTCACAAAGCTGGTTATGAATGTCTTAATGGAAGTGATGAGCTTGGCTTTGACAACTGTTTACAAAAAGACACATCCTTCTTGGAATCTGACTGTGATGAACAGCTACTTATTACTGTGGCATTCAATCAACATGTTAAACTTTACTCCTTGAAATTTCAAGGACCAGATGATGGTCAGGGTCCTAAATACATAAACATTTTCATCAACCTACCCCGATCTATGGATTTTGAGGAGGCAGAAAGGAGTGAGCCAACTCAAGCTCTGGAACTGACAGAAGACGACATGAAAGAAGATGGCATTGTTCCTCTTCATTGTGTTAAATTTCAGAATGTTAAGAGTGTAACTTTATTTGTTCAGTCTAGTCAAGATGAAGAAGAGACGATGAGAATTTCATATTTTACTTTCATTGGTACTCCAGTCCAGGCAACAAATATGAATGACTTCAAACAAGTAGTTGGCAAAAAAAAAAAAAAAAAAAAAAAAAGAGAAAGCCATTAGGGTACAAAAGACACTGGAAGACTTACTGCAGTCAGATTTGCAGCTCCTGGATAATTGCATGATTTTCTTCAGAAACTGTTAATCTTTTATTTGTTGCCATTATCAAAAAATCATTGCTTTGTTCAAAAGAAAAATAAAAAAGTAAAAACTTGTATAAATGATAGTCTTGGTATGAAAATGTAAAGACAGAGTGGAAAGGAAAAATCACTTTTTTGATAGGTAGGAAGAGGTTTAAATTGCTGAAAAATGATTCAATTTTTTTTTTAAATTTTTTTTTCTTTTTTTGGTTTTTCCAGACAGGGTTTCTCTGTGTAGCTTTGCACCTTTCCTGGAACTCACTTGGTAGCCCAGGCTGGCCTCGAACTCACAGAGATCTGCCTGGCTCTGCCTCCCGAGGGCTGGGATTAAAGGCGTGCGCCACCACCGCCCGGTTATGATTCAATTTTTATTGAGGATTTATAATTCATACTTATATAGTAGTTATTCTTACTTTCTTAATTTTGTTCTGTCAACAAGGGTGAAATCATGTTGGAGTCTTTGAATAAACTACTACAAACTGCATGATTGACAGAGTCTTCTACTTTTGAAGTCTGATTTCTTCCTTTATGATGCACATTAAACTATTCTACTTTGGAAGTGTGAGTTCTTCCTTTACGATGCACTTTAAACTAGTTTTGGACTACACAGCTACAAAACATAGTTGATGGGCCAAAGACCTGTTCTAAAAAAAGGAAATGGGCATTTATTAGACTATCCAGGCAGGGTTCATTTTAAATGGAAATGCCAGAAAACCCCACTGGAACACACTCAGTTGAGGCCTTTATGTTTTACCTAATGAGACCACTGGAGTCACAAGCATCGGTTCTTCTTAGAAAGGCCTGCTGAAGGGAATCTGAAGGATAACAAATGTTGCATTTTCATCCTGTGTTCTGTCATATTATTCAGAGTTTTGTTCCTGACTAGCTAGTTCTTTGTGATGGAGACATGTAGCATCTGTGATTCTTTAGTTAGCACAGTTTCAGTTTTGTTGTATACAGGACATTTCACATTTTGCTGTAGTCCTTGGACTTAACCAGTCACAGAGGAATACACTTATGAGTCTGATACTTGCTCAACTGTCCAAAAGTACCATTAGATTTGTTGGGTATAATTATTGGTAATTCCCACTACAACAACACAGTTAGAGTCAAGGGAGAAATGATCCTGCAAAAGAAAAGGGTACTGTGTCTTCCAGCAGTGTTTGGAGATTAAGGAAATCCATCAATCTGTTGCTTTCAGCTAAAACATAATATGTTAACAAAATAAAGCTAATATGCAAGATTCTATAACATTTCTATTAGCTTTAGATTTCTGAAAATAATTATGTTTATGTTTCTCTTTTTTTAAATTTTTTTAAATTTTTTAAAAAATTTTATAATTTGATTTAATTTTACATATCAGCCACGGATTTCCCTGTTCTCCCTCCTGCCCCCTCCCCAGCCCACCCCCAATTCCCATTTTCTCCAGGGCAAGGACTCCCCTGGGGATTCAGCTCAGCCTGGTAGATTCAGTCTAGGCAGGTGCAGTCCTCTCTTCCTAGGCTGAGCAAAGTGTCCCTGGATAGTCCCCAGGTTCCAAACAGCCAGCTCATACACTAAGGACAGGTCCCGGTCCCACTGCCTGGGTACCTCCAAAACTGTTCAAGCTAATCAACTGTCTCACTTATCCAAAGGGCCTGATCCAGTTGGGGGCTCCTCAGCTATTGGTTCATAGTTCATGTGTTTCCATTAGTTTGGCTATTTGTCCCTGTGCTTTTTCTAATCTTAGTCTCAATAATTATTGCTCTTTCTTGCTGATTGGATTCCTGGAGCTCCACCAGTAGGGGCTAGTTTAAATATCTGCTGAAGACAGATATTTGAAGATTCCTGTAGTATGCAATTTCTAATAACAGTAAAATGATGAAGACAGAAGTGGTAGTGGAGGACTCATTGAAGTCTGAGAGAATAAGAACATCAGACATTTTATATGATGTCTTTCTCTTATTTGTGTGTATATAAACCCACATATCTATGACACACACACATGCAAACAAATCTAGTCACACTGTGTTATAGAAGATATGTAGACTATCTAACTTTTAAATACAGTAAGTGTTGTGAGCTGAATACAAATTATCTCCCATAGACATATGTGTTTCAACACTTGGTTGCCTGGTCATGGTCTCCTTCTGGAAACTTCTTACCCTTTAACAGGTAGAATTTTACTGGAGGAAATGAGTTATTGGGGTGTGCTTGGAGATTTGAGATCCCAGTTGTAGTGTTTGCTCTTTGCTTCTGCTTCTAGACTGCAGACACAATAGAGCACAAGCCTTCTTACACGGTAAACCAAACTCTTCTTCCTTTGATTTGCTTAAGGGCAGGCACTGAGTCTACACAATGAGAAAGTTGACACGTAGGAAATTGCTGCTAATATACATGGGGTTGTTTTGAGGTTGATCATTGGTATTCCTAGGCCTTTGGAACTGATTTATGAGAAAACTGCTGTAATTTGGAGGAGTTTAAGCTGGAAAACTCCAGAATTCTGTAAGTGGAGCTTGAGTCATCCTGGAGGTTCAAAAGCCTAGAATGCTGAGAGAAATGTGGACAGCTCAGTCCCAGTTCATGATTTCTCAGAGAAGAATAAGAGGGATTCTGTTGAGGCCGTGGCAAGAGGCCACCCCTATTATATTCTTACAAATAGATAGATACGGAGATAGATATAGAGATAGGTGTGTGTGTGTGTGTGTGTGTGTGTGTGTGTGTGTGTGTGTGTGTGTGTGAGAGAGAGAGAGAGAGAGAGAGAGAGAGAGAGAGAGAGGATAGAGATAGAGAGGTAGAAGTAGAGTTAGAGATTTAGGGAGATATAAGTAGAGATAGAGGTAGATAGATATAGATGATGGCATAGATAGCTGAAGTCTATCTCTCTGTCTATCTGTCTATCTGTTGTTTTTCTGTCTCTCCCTATCATCTATCTATCTATCTATCTATCTATCTATCTATCTATCTATCTATCTATCTATCTATCTATCTATCTCTATCTCTATGTCTGTCTATTTGCCCGTCTGTCTATTTATCTATCTATCTATGGATACGTTCTTTCTATGATTGGAGAATGAGAGGGGCTGCATTACAAACAATAGACTAATTTGTTCACTAGAGGAAATTTGAACGCAGTGTAGTAGTCATGCCCTGCCATGGTTACTGTTCACTGCTCACATTCAGGTCTACAGTGAGGGAGCTGAATGAATAAAAGAGAAAGATAGGAAAAGTCCATGTTTTAGTGTGGAAAGTAGCATAAGAAATATAAAGTCACAGACAAGATGGATGTTGAAAGAGTAGCTGTGATGTTAAAAAGATAAGAAAAACCAAAAAAAAAAAAAAAAGATAAGCACATTAAAGACAAACCTTGTTTTATTATCATAGGATAACAGGAAATGTTTAATAGGCCCAAATTGTATCCAAAGAAAGATCCTTCTCGCAAAACTATAAATTCTTCTGACATGAGTGAGCCCAAACTGAGAATTTCTCAGAAAGGAATCCCTTAAAAACAACTTTTTAAAGAAAAATTTCTCAGATTGAGCTTTCAAGTCACTGAAGCTTTTGTCCAAGGTGAGCAGACTGTAACAAGAGCTGGCAGTAAAACATTCAGTGTCATTCATAGGGATCTGACTTTATAGGTATTGTAGATACAAGGCTGAAGGCACCATGGAGGCTTTAGCCCATGTTCCAGAAAGCCATGGATGCCACACAATGTTGGCAAGGTCAGTGTCCCTTCAAGGCAGCCCTGAAAGAATCTTAGAAGGTAAAATCTAAGTTGTGATGGTGATATTCTGATGCTGTAGATACCAGAACCATGTTATGCCAACCAAGGAAAACGAAAGAGTGAGTCCTCACCACAAGAAAGGCTATGTGTACTTAGAGTCATAGGTACGGGGTGAACTATCCAAGGCCTTTGTCACCCAGATGATTCTATCAGAAGTTCTAAATCCTAGATATGGACCTTCAGGTTTGGTATTCTTGTCACTGGGCTTTATTCTTTCTTTTCTCTGATTTTTCCTTGCTACATCTCCAATTTTCTTTCTGGGAATGGGAAGATATTCTTTTGCATTATACATTCAAAGTATGTGGCTTATATTTTTATGTACAGAAGTTCACAGGGATTGTCTTGAATCTCAGAAGAGACTTTGGAATTTTAAAGTGTTTTGGGACTGTTGAAGACACTGAGGACTTTTAGAATTGGAGAATGCACTTCCAATATGAAATGACCATGATCTTATGGGGACCAGGGTGGATTGTTGTGATCTTAATGTGAACTATCCCTCACAGACAGATATGTTTGACCTCTTTGTGCTTAGCTGGTGATTTTGTTTTGGAAGGTTGTCAAACCCCTATCAGGTGGAGACTTATTGAGGAAAGCAGTCACAGGGAGTGGCCTTTAAGTGTAAAAGCCCTGCATCAATTTCTGTCTGTTTTCTGCTTTCTGATATGACTCAGTGTGACAAGCCACCAGGCTACCATGCATTTCTTGCCATTATGGATCACATCCCTTTAAACTGTAAACAATGTGAATTCTTCCTCCTCTATGTTGCTTTTTTATAGACATTTGTTCAGTAACAAACTAACACATCATGCAAACCTAAATTATATTTCTCATATTTTTGGTTACCAGTTGAAAGTCCAGTTTAGTTTTATATATATTATATCAAGTGAGATGCTATTATTGTGACTTTTAGAATTTAATTATTTCTTTCATTGCTGTGAATGTTAGAGTCTTAGAAGTATAAAGGGAGAAAACCTAATTGAAACTTAGCCTAAAGATTTGATAGTGAATGGAAACTGGGTTGTGGGGAGGAAGTGTTCTGGCTAGTTATAAAAGTCAACTAAGCAGAATTCTTGTTTACTTTGTGGTTAGATTTATTTTGTTCCAGAGTGATAGGATATATGCTAATTTAAAGCCTTTCTTCCGAGGAGGCACACTGATGTTCAGAATGTAATGAATAAATTGATGTAAGTCAGTTGTTGTTTTCTCAAACAACAGTTGCAGGTTTCTAGTTTTATCAGGTTTATTATATTCATGCCCACATGACTTAGAGGACTTCTCTCAGCCTAAAAAGAAAGATGGGATAATGTTTATGCAGTCTCAGTGAGAGCATAGAATGTGGCTCAATGCAAAGCAAGATGCCAGTAGAGGCCTCAGCGAGGCTCCCCAGCAACAACTTTATCATGCCAACACTCACTGGAATGCCATTCGATAGTTGTACAGACATTTGAAACCTCTTCCGGAATGAGGAGTCGTTTCCCTTTGACCCATCATGAATTAACTGAAGGAATGAATGCTGATGATTTATCACTTCTTGTGAAAATTTAAAGAAGCAACACAGAGTACAGATAACAATAGTTTTGGGCACATGAATAGCTGAAGGCACTTATTTGCCTGACAATCTGATATCAACCCTCATGACAGAAGGAGTGAACTGATTTCAAAATTGAACCCCTAACCTTATACAAGTGCCATGGCACACATGTTCCAGCATTCATGCATATATATCATGTACAAACACACACACACACACACACACACACACACACACACACACACAAACCTATAATAATAATGACAACAACAATAATGCATTTTTTAAAAATAAAGGAAATCAGTTTTGAGATAATTTTTCTATAATACATTTTCTAATTAATACACAAAATTAACTAAATATGAACAAATCTAGTCAGTGACATAACTACTGTCACAATCCTGATCTATCACATCCAGAATATCTCTCCCCTATGCCCTTCTGGAGTGCTGTCCCACCCTGGCTCCTGGAGAAGGATGACTTGCTTTCTGTGATTACAAATTTGCTTTCCTAGAACATTTTATGAAAGGAATCATCTCAGTCATCATCTTCAGACATCATAGACATTTGCACCTACATTTTCTTCCAAGATAATGAATGTTTTTGTGACTAATTTAAATTTCATCACCAAATTTTCCAATAATTATTGAGTATTACCAAATTGTATAGATGCAATATAATTTCTTTATGCAGCTATCACTGTTTTAGTTTTCATTTGTCATGAATAACATTTTCACAGTATTCAGAATATACCATTTTTGTGTATGCCCTGACTGAGCTAGAGGTGACTTGTTAAACAGTATGCATACTTTTACATGGAAACACTAAACTCTTTCTAAAATTGGATGCAGCATTTTGGAGGAAGCACAACAGTTCCAATCACCACATATAGGCAACACACTTACTATTATCGTCTCTGTTGACTTACCAGTGTTTGTACTATGATCTCTTTATGACTTTAATTTTCATTCCTTTAATGACATTGCACTATTATGCTCATGTTTCATCATTATGCAGCCTTTAGCAAAGTAATTGTTCAAATGCCTTACCAAATTGTTGAAAATTGTGTCTTTGCTGTAATCTATTACAGAGTTCCCAAGTTTTCTTATTTCTGAATGTAGGCATATTCTTTCTAGTGTTTCTTGCAGTAATTATTAATCTCATCAATGTTTTCTTTTGCAATATTAAATTTTGTAAAAAAATAGATTTATAAGCTTGTGAGGAATGGAATTCCATTATAAAAGAATCCAGTTTCTTCTAATTTAAAAATGTATGTGTCGATGACACATAAAAAATATGATGATGCATAATTGCTTACCATTACTGCTGGAAAGAGGGGTCTCTCTACTTTGACATGTTATGAATTAAAAAACAACAAGAAAAATGATTTATCATTTCTTTTGGCAAAAAACTTCAGACACCAAATAGTAAATTCTCATTAAATGTAATCTTTAAGTTTAAAGTTCTGAACATATAATGATATAAGTAACTGTGTAAGGAAAAGAAAGAAATTTTACATATAGAAAAGACATTTAAGAATTTAATAGAATAAAATCTAGAGTTTATAAAAATGTACAAAAAAATCTCAATGAATGAAAGTAGTAGCTACCAGAGAGAAATAATGTGCTATATTTCAAAATATCAAGGATATTTGAAAAGGACGGAGAAGGATACAAAATGTAATGACTGAAGTTAAAATTTCCATCAAAATTTTAATAGATTAGTTATATAGAGAGCAAGTAAACAGGAAATATATTTAAATAAGTGTCTACAGTTATGTACAGGGAGAAAATATGATAGAAAATAAAAATTTAAGAAATGAGATTCATGGAGTTCTAATGAAAATTGTAGAATAAGATAATAGTTTTAATTAGGCTAAAGTAACTCTTAAAAAGCAAAAATGCCTAAAAAATTTCTAGAGTTGAGAAAACATGAATCCTCAGTTGTAGAAAACATAATAAAACCCAAATAGTTTAAATGATCATAGATTAACAACCAGAAACACTGATATGAAAGTCAAAGAAAAAGATATGATTCCCATGTGTGGGAAACACAGTCTATATGCAAGAGAATATCAATTGTATAGAATATGGAACACCATGAAAAGGTTCTTAAGATGTTGAGAAGAAATGAGTGTCAAAGTATCAGTCAGGAAAGAAGGCAGGGAGAGAGGGGTAAAAGAAGGAGGGAGGGAGGAAGGGAAGAAGAGAGAGATTCATTTATTCAGTCACAAATTTTCCAAAAAGTAATCCAGAGTATGAGGGAAATATAAACCTAATGTTTCTTAAAAGTGAACAGCTCCTATGGCAGCAACCCTCACAAATCTGTATGAATACCCTGCTGTGAAGTTCTTTTTCTCAAAGACACCTCTGATACCACGTTTTGCCTATGAATTGTCTCCACACATTCCACAACTATACCTGATTTTATAATCACTTCTGATCCTCTTTTGCTTGTTCTACCTCAGTTTTCCCCACCACCCCATGATCATTCATGTTCCTTTGAAACCTGAGCATTAACTAGGACTACATCATAGCTATACTTTTTTATTTTTATTCTTTTATTTAAGAAATTTTTTATTCATTTTTACATACCAACCACAGATCCCCTCCCTTCCCTCCTCCTGCTTCCCTTAGCCTTCTCCCCAGACCCACTCCCCATCCCTTCTTCCAAAAGGGTAAGGGCTCCCATGGGGAGTCAGCAAAGCCTGGTATAGTTGAGGCAGGACCAAGCCCCTCCTCCCTGCATCAGGGCTGAAGGAGGCATCCCACCATTTAGGTAATGGGCTCCAAAAAGCCAGCTCATGCACCAGGGATAGATCCTGATCCCACTGCCAGGGGCCCCTCAAACAGACCAAGCTACACAACTGTCTCCCGTATTGAAGAGGGCCTAGTCCAGTTCCATGCAGGTTCCACAGCTGTCAGTCTAATGTTTGTGAGTTCCCATGAGCTTGGTTAAGTTGTCTTTATAGATTTCACCATCATAATATTGTCCCCCCCTCCTTGCTTATATAATCCCTCTTCCCTCTCTTTGACTGGACTCCCAGAGTTTGGCCTGTTGGGAGTGCCAAGCTGTATAGCCACTTTAGAAATCAGTATGATGACTTCTCAGAAAATTGGGAATCAATCTTGATTGATTATATACCCAGGGGATGCTCAATCATACCACAAGGACACTTGCTCAACTATGTTCATAACAGCATTATTCATAGTAACCAGAACCTGGAAACAACTCAGATGTCCCTCAGCTGAAGAATGGATAAAAATAATGTGGTAAATATACATAGTAGAGTATTACTCAGCTGTACAAAACAATGACATCATGAAATGTGTAGGCAAATGGATGGAACTAGAAAATACAATCCTGTGTGAGGTATTCCAGACTCAGAAAGACAAACATGGTATGTACTCATTCATAAGTAGATGCTAGAGGTAAAGCAAAGAATAACCATTCTACAACACACAGCTCCACAGAAGCTAGGAAACAAGAGGACCCTAAGAGGGATTTATGGATCACTTTGGGAAGGGGAAACACGAGATCCCAATGTGTTAACTGGGGATGGGGGGGCAATAGAGGGGAGGGGGTGGGGGATGAAAACATTAGGGAAAGGGAAGGTCAAGCTGGGGGAGGGATGAGTGGGGGAGCAATGAAAGAGATATCTTAATAGAGGGAGACATTATGGAGTTAGAGAGAAATCTGGTGCTAGGGAAATTTCCAGGAATCCACAAGGATGACCTCACATTAGACTATTAGCAATAGTGAAGAGGGTGCCTGAACTGGCCTATTTGGTAATCAGATTGGTGAATACCCTAACTGCCATCATAGAGCTTTCATTTTTATTCTAGTTGTATTTCCGGCCATCATTAAAAGACTTTTTTTTAACATATTTTATTAAAATGGCTTTCTCTTATTTTCTAGTTACATGTTTAGAAATTATATATCCTGCCAGACACAGTCCAATCCACATAAAAATCAACACAAACACACTTTACATGATAAAGCAACCTGGGTTCACTTTTCTAGGAATGCAGATTTCCTTAGACTTTAATAGGGGTAGACCCAGCTTACCCCATCAGATCACTGAATCACAAGTGCATTTCCCTAATGACTGGGGAAATTAATTTTGAAATATTTTATATCCACCCTAATATTATCTTTTGGGAACTTTCTGTTTAGATCCAATGCCCAGGTTTTGAGTGGTGTCATATAAAAATTACTTGTTCTTTGAGTTATTTATGTAACCTTGATATTAATTTTCTGTCAGATGTAGAGCTGGCAAAGACTGTCTTCCATTCTATGGGCTTCCTCTTCACTTGATTGCTTATTTGCTTAGCAATACAGAAGTTTTAGCTCTGTGAAGTCACACTTTCCCATTGTTGGCCTTAGTTCTTCAGCAAATGCAGTCCTATTCAGAAGGTAGAGTTCTATTCATGCAGAGTACTGCCTTTATTTCCTTCTAAGGCTGTCACTATTTCAAGTTTCACATCTCACCCACTGGAAGTTAATTTTTCTACAAGGTGATAGATACAGGTGTAAATTAATTCTGTATTGTGGAATCTGAGTTTCCCAGCAGCATTTGATGAAGATGCTTTCTTTTCTCACACTTATGGTTTGACATGTCGGCACACTTATCAAATACTAAATGGCTAAAGTTTCATAAACTCATGTTGATTCTTCAGTTTTCTCCCATTGGTCTATGTGTCTATTTTTGTGCCAGTACCATAATATTTTTATTACTATGGCCTTGCAATTTATCTCATGTTCGGGAATGGTGACTTCTCCAGTATTTTGTTTTTTTGTCAGGATTATTTTGGTTTTGAAATTTTGGTCTTTTGTGGTTCCACATGGATTTTAGGATAGCATTATATCTCTCTGAAGAATGAGATGTGGCTTTTTATTGAGATTAATTTGACTCTGTTAGTAGGTTTTTGTTGAATGGTCAACTTGCACAATAGCAATTCTACCAACCCATGGTAGACTAGGTCTTTCTGTTTTCTGGTGTAGCTTTATCTCTTTTTACAGGGGTTTAATGTTTTCATTATACAGGTCC
Organism: Peromyscus eremicus; assembly: GCF_949786415.1. Classification (NCBI taxonomy): domain Eukaryota; kingdom Metazoa; phylum Chordata; class Mammalia; order Rodentia; family Cricetidae; genus Peromyscus; species Peromyscus eremicus. The sequence continues at coordinate 37,815,857 of NC_081418.1, forward strand.
TTCAGTGTCTTGGTTAGATTTGTTCCAAGATATTTTAGTTTCTGAGGCTATTGTTAATGGGAGTACTCCACAATCTCTTCTGTATTTGTTTGTGGTGTATAGAAAAGTTTACTAACCAATAATCTGATTGTATTTAAAGCCCACTCCATGAGATGAAAGCTATGCCTGACAATGCAAGGCATTCAAAAACCTGAGAAAAGATAGATTGTGCTAGAGGAACATAGGAATAAAATGTTTCATGTCATAATTAGGTGTCATTTGCAGATATCTTCTTATTTAAGGGTGGGAGCCTGTGTTGACTACCTTCTCTCAAAGCTGGTCTTCATCTGTCTTGAAGCTGTGCAGGCCTTGTGCATGCCTCCATGGTCTCTGTGAGTTCATGTGTGCATCAATACTGCTGTATCTATAGGATACTCTTTCCTTGGAGTTATCAATCTCCTCTGGCTCTTACAATTTAATGATGGAACCTTTATTTTCTTGTACAAGCATGAGCAACATTTACCAAGTTATCAAAGTAGTCTCTTTATGTAGTTTAAATGAAATATTATTTTTTAAAAAATAATTATATAACACAATAGTTTTTCAGGGATTCCTGACCAAGTATCCCTCCTGATAGAACAACTCGCTCTATCTCTGGTGTCTCCCAATTTCATACTTTTAAAAATGAATTAAACTTACCCAATATCTTTCATTGTGTAACATGGTAATATTGCAATATTTCAAATTTTATTATATTTCCTGTGATGTAGCTGCTCTCTAGAAATTTTAAGTTTATTTGTAATTATTTTATACCATTGAATTCCTCAAAAAAAGCATCTATGTCTATATTATCCTGAAAATATGAATCTCGTTAAGAAAAATTTGTTTTCATTCATTTCCTCTTAGGTGGACTATGACCTTGCATTTGCCCACCTAGTAAGCACATCTCTTTATGGAAGTGAAATTTAATTGCATCTCTTTTTCCATAGCCTGATACAAGCAAACTGTAAATATTTTACCACCAAATATCTTGTGTTTGTTTCTATTTTTCCAATAAACTTTGAATTTGAGTAGTGTCTTCTATATTTGTATTATTAATTATAAACACTGACATAATAGTACAGCTATTACCCTAGGAAGAGACTTGTTTTTAAAATAAATATTCGTGTCTTAAAATACTATACCTCTAGCCACATTGCTGGAAGTATGAGCTCACAACCAAATGCATAATTTGTATAGATTTTTCTACATATGACAGCTACTTGATAAAAGAAAGTTTGCAATTTGAAAAACCACATCACACTAATATCAGTATTACAAGGTAGATCCCTTGACTCTCAAGTTGTCATCCAATATACCAGTGGCATAGCATCTGTTATGTTCTCACAAAGTGAATGGAAATAAAAATACTTAATTTTGATATTACCTTAAAGAAACCCCAGTAATAGAACTCCTTAGATTTTCCATCTTGCTGTTCCTAGAACCAGTCACCCATCTAATCCTAATGTGATTAGTTTTGCAGTACTTTTAGTACACATGTGACAAGCCCTTTGTAATTGCATCCTACCCTTTCAAATCACTTACTAATCATTAAGAAATAATTGACTGGGTGCATTATCCTTCCTGAGTATTTCGAAGGTATAAGTACTGAAAACTATTTGAGGTACCAAGTTTCAAATTTCAATGGAAGACCTGATGTTAGAGGGAAACTCACATTTCTCTGATAGTTATTTTCCTGAGAATTAGAAAGCAATTTCTTTGTATAAGGGACTTTACAAATTTTGCAGAAAAGAAGATAAAGTGCCATCAAACAAGAAAGTGTCATTCCTTCCATTAATGATTCCTAAGGTAAGACTTGATGAGAGTGTTTCAGAGACTGATTGAACCATCATGAGGGAGCTTTCATGATCAACTTTCAAGGTCAACCTCTAGTTCTCAGTTTCCTCATTCATCTTGCCCCTAGGCACATTTGGGACACAGGGACAGTCAGAAAATAAGTATAACATCATGTGAATGTAAGTGTGATTATTTATGGTAAGCAAGTTATATTAGAGATAATTTCATGGTGAACAAATTGCTACAGTTATCTTTCTGTCATTTTGGAGAATTTCAACTACTACTGTGTCATGATTAGGTTTCATTGTTAATTTGACTGGATTTGTAATTATTTAGGAGACACCTGTTTGGGTAGAACTGTGAGGGTGCCTCCAGAGAAGTTTAACTAAGGAGGAAGACTCCATGAATGTGGGGGAAAAAATAGAATCTAGCTGAGTCCCAGCATTCATCTTTCTTTTCTTTCTGTTGGTAAATGCAATGTAATTAGCCATTTCATGTTCCTGCCACCATGTCTTATCTCACATAAAAGATTGTAACCTCCAACTATGAGATGAAATAAACCACCCTTACTTCCTTTAGTTGTTTTAGCCATGTATTTTTTTTAAAATAAGAAAATAGCTCATACATACTTAACTTAATTTTTTTTATACACTGAAGAATGTCAGGGGTAATTGAATGTCTGCAGGGTATCCAGACTTTAAGTAGGTATCTAACCACTTGGAGAATATGCCATATTTTGATAACATGTACCTTTATTTTTAGTATGTTTTTTTCATTTTTATCTTATTTTTTATTAAGAAAAATTTTCCATTCATTTTACAACCAATCAAAGATCCCCGTCTTCCCTCATCCCATCCCCTCTTAGCCTCCCCTCCCAACCCATTTCCCACTCCCTCCCACAAGAAGGCAAGTTTACCCATGTGGAGGCACTTTCAGTAGAGGCAAGTCCAAGCCCTTCCCCCTGCCTTAAGACTACACTAGGATTCCCATCATAGGTAGTGAGCTCCACAAAGCCCACTCATGCACCAGAGATGGATTCTGATCCTACCGTCAGGGGGCCTCCCAAGCAGATCAAGCTACACAACTGTCTCACCATGCAAAGGGCCTAGTCCAGTCACATGTAGGCTCCACAGTCATTGACCCAACTTTTATGAATTCCCTCTAGTTTGGTTTGGTCATCCCTGCATGTTTCCCCATCATGATCCTGATGAACTTGCTCATAGAATCCCTTTTCTCTCTTTTTGACTGGACTTTTGGAGCTCTGTCTAGTGATTGGCTGTGGATCTCTGCATCTGCTTCCATCAGTCATTGGAGAAAAGTTCTGTGATGACAGTTAGGGTATTCACTGGTCTGATCTCTGGAGCAAACCAATTCAGTTCAGGTACCCTCTCCACTATTGCTAGTAGCCCATGCTGGGGTCATCCTTGGGGATTCCTGGCAACTTCCCTAGCACTGGGTTTTTGTCTATCCCCATGATGTCGCTACCATGGTATCTCTTTCATTCATTCCCCCTCCTTTCATGTTCCAGTTCAACATCTCATTCCCTTATGCTCCCATCCCTTATCCCCTACCCTCCATTGCCCACCCCTCATCCCTAGTTTACTAATGGAGATCTCATCTATTTCCCCTTCCCAGGGCAGTCCATGCATCCCTCTTTGGGTCTTCCCTGTTAGTTAGCTTCTCTGGAGTTGTGGGTTGTTGCCTGATCACCCTTTGATTTATATCTAGTATCCACTTATGAGTGGGTATATACCATGTTTGTCCTTCTGAGTCTGGGTTACCTCACTCAGGATGATATTTTCTAGTCCCATCCATTTGCCTGCACATTTCATGATGTCATTGTTTTTATCTGCTGAGTAGTACTCCATTGTGTATATGTACCACAATTTCATTGTTTCCAGGTTCTGGCTATTACAAATAATGCTGCTGTGAACGTAGTTGAGCATGTGTCCTTGTTGTATGATTGAGTATTCCTTGGGTATATGCCCAAGAGTGGTATAGCTGGGTCTTGAGGTAGACTGATTCCCAATTTTCTTAGAAACTGCCATACTGATTTCCAAAGTGGCTGTACCAGTTTGCACTCCCACTAACAGTGTAGGAGTGTTCCCCTTGCTCTACATCCTCTCCAACATAAGCTGTCTGTGGTGCTTTTGATCTTAGCCATTCTGACAGGTGTAAGATGGTATCTCTGAGTTGTTTTGATTTGCATCTCCCTGATAATTTAGGATGTTAATCAATTTCTTAAATGTCTTTTGGGCATTTGAAATTTGAAGGACACAGTAAATAAGACAAAATGACAGCCTACAAAATGGGAGAAGATTTTCACTAACCCCCCATCTGACAGAGGACTGATCTCTAAAATATATAAAGAACTCAGGAAACTAGACATCAAAATAACAAACAATCCAATTAAAAGATGGGTTATAGCGCTAAACAGAGAATTTTCATTTCTCTTTGAGATAAGGTCTTGTGTAGCCCAGGATACCTCTAACTTTCTCAGGGTAATCTTCACTCTCTAAGTATTAGAATTACAGGTATGTAGCATATGCCTGGCTTATGTCCATATAGTAACACTGAAATGTTTTAGGAATTATTAACATTCATATATATTACATGTTTTCTTTTCCCTGAAATGAGATATGGAGTACTCAATTAATTAATATTGAAAGCTTTATATAATTCTGATATTATTTAATATATAATGACATCCATTTTAATGAGGCATGTCTTTTAAATATTACTATTGTTTCAAAATTACATGTCTTAAAAATAGTGTGCAACCTTTTGCTTTCCAAAAGACACCAAATATCAGTAAATAATAAGATTTTATACATGGCAAAGAAGGCGACACATTTCAAAAGAAAAAATGCTGACTATTGTCCCCCAAAGAAATGACAATTCCACATTGGCCCATCACTAGGAAGAGGAAATGAGAGCACATTGCAGTTTATGGTCTGCCAACATGTAAAACATCAATTTGCTGTTTTCAGGGTGTTCCCATTAGGGACGGGCAGTAACAAATTGCTGACATCCCCAACTTGCAAAATCAGGAAAAGCATCTCAGTTGTTCCTGATTGTTTACAGGCACCATTTAGCGAAGTGCAGCTGTGCTGTTCCCTGTGTTTCCCACCTGCCACACTGTGATTGCCTCAAAATTTACACTGTCTGCAAAGAAGCAAAAATCCTTAAGAGATATATCTGGTTCCAAATTAACCAGCAATGTACATAAACCTGTTCATTTTCCCATTAAAAAGAGAGCCACGGAGGAAGGTTCCCTGATCTTGGCAGATGGTAATGGAAACTCATCAGTGACTCTCAAGCTGCCTTTCCATCATCCTAGGGAAAATTAGCATCTACTTGTTGGATTTATAGCATTTAAATTATGATACCTTTTAAGTAAAGGCCAGAATTATCATCAAGGCAAGATGGATTAACTGTGGTATCCATTATGTAACTAAGCACCAAAGGTGAAATGTTGCATTTAGACTTTCAAATGAAATAAGCTGTATGATTTAGGCTTCATCTCCCCAAATTATCCAATAAACTCATTAAGCCTTCTGAGGAGGGCAAAAGCATAGACAGCAGATCAAGCTGGCAATAATTTTACACACACACATACACACACACACACACACACACACTTACACACACACTCACTTAATTGGAAATAAATTCTTGAATCATGAATCATAAAGTAGCACTATTTAAGAATTTTATTCCCATTAAATGAGCATTTTAAGTTTCTATGTTAAATGTGAGCATTAAAGCTAAGCTAAATGCTATCTTTTAACATAAGAATCAAAATAGATAAAAAAAATAGGCAAGTTCAGCTCCTAATACAGAGTCAGTTAAACATCCAGCTTCTATAAAAAAGAAAAAAAAATTCCTTGCACATGTATTTTAGCTGAAATCTGTCAGGACATTTCTAGTGCAAAAGGTTACCTAGTTAGCTCTGCAAATATATCAGCTTATATTTCCAATTCTGTGGTATCTACATTCTACACTATAGAATTGAAATAAGAATCGCCTACTATCACATTTCTATCCTGTCCCAGATACATGCTTTCATTCTTTTGACCTTTTATTTCTCAACTCTCTCTAGAACTGGCAATTATTTCTCCATCTGCCAATGGAATGAATCTTGTTACCCTTTTTACATTCTACTTACAAATTTTAAAGTACAGATGTAATTCTCACATTTACAGCAATGGTTTGTGAATTTCACTATGATGTATTCAGCAGGCATTCTTATCACTCATATTATAATTTTATAATTTTTTGATACTAACACTTAAGATGCCATATTGAGCTTTTCTCTTTTCCACCAATGGCATTATAGTGCTTCCAGCTTTAAAAATTTGACAAGGTTATACTTTGAAAATGACCAATTAAATGAATCAAATAGTCTTGAGTAAGTACTATCCACATGTAATTTTGGTCCCTTTGAATGATTATAATAGAATTAATAACAAGGGCAGCAAAGACTAAGATACGGTCATTAGTCAGGATTAGGGAATCTTAGATCTCAACAGATTTACAAATGCTATGCAGATACGGAACTTAGAAGACTATAGAATGGGACTTAAAGAAGCAGAGATCAAGCATGCAGCCTCAGAAGAGCCATGTAAGTCAAATTATAAGACAGACAGACAGTAGCTGGAGTCACAGGTCTTTGAGAGGAATGAGAAGATGAGATGAAAAACACAGACCAGGAGAAGGTTAGAAACAGCTTTTGTTCTTTCCTGTAAGTGAACTTTACTAAAAAGGAAGGTAAGAAAGGAGAGAATATGGTATAACTTATTTTATACTTATACTCATTTCAGCTTTTGTATACTGAATTATCCAATCCAAAAACATACAACAGCTCTGTACTCAGTTTTACATGGAAACAGGGTGCCATAGTGTGAATGTATTCCACACTATTCTGGGAAGTCCATCAACAGATTGCCAGTATGTTGAGGTCCGTTTTCTCTTTCTTAGATCACTGTCTTATGGTATGCTAGCTTGTAGAAAAAGGCATGCCAGCATTGTGCCTATAAGGGCAGTGTTGCTACTCATGAGGTTCTATTCTTGAAATGTTATTACTTACTAATTGCCCCATGCTGTGGGATGTTCTGTATGCTTTGAATATCTGTTGGCCAGTATCCAGGCAGGAAGTGTAGGTGGGATGAGCAGACAAGGAGAATTCGGGGAAGAGGAAGGCTGAGTCAGGAGATGCCAGCCTGCATCTAGGGAGCAGCATGCAATGGCACACAGGTAAAGCTATGGAACACATGGCAACATATAGACAAACAAAAATTGGCTGAGTATAAGTGTAAGAGCTAGTCAGTGGTAGGCCTGAGCTAATGGCTGAGCAGTTTTAGTTAATATAAGCCTCTGTGTGTTTACTTGAGTCTGAGTGGCTGTGGACTGGGAGTGGGAGAGACTTGTCCCAACCTCAGCAGGCCAGGACACAGGAAAACTTTCAACTACAGCCCTACCTCTGCTACATTCACACTAGGTAATTGATTTGGAAATTTAGAAGGGAAATACTTAGTTCCTAATAGGGTCCATAAATATGACCAATCATGTTAGGATGAGTTAATTATGGTGGTCTCTAATCCAACATGAATGGTGTCCTTATAAGAGGAAATCTTACTTATAGAAACAGACAACAGAAAGATGATGCAAATGTAGAGGAAATATCATTGATAATTCAAAGATACTGAGACCATCAAAAACTAGGAGAGCTGATATAATAGACATCTCACAGACTCCAGAATGGACCAATACAGATAGACACTTGATTTGGGGTTTTAGCATTTGCCATTCATATTCTTAGGTGGCCAATATAAAAAGGGTAACCGGAATCATTCATTATGCTTTGTAATACTTCATTTGTTGGTGAGAAGAGTAACAACCATAAGAACCTGATAAAAATTGAGAAATGAAATATTAAAAGTAGCAATAACTGAAGAAACAGAGGCTACAAGTCAGAGAAAGGCAAATGCGAAGATACATGAGAGGGATCAGGATGAGAAAGGGGAAGGAGAAAATTATGAAATCATATTTAATTTAAAAAATATTTAAATATTTTCTGAAAAAAATGAAGAAGCAGAGGAGAAGCAGGAGGAGGAGGAAAAGAAGAAGGAGGAGGAGGAGAAGAAGAATAAGGAGGAGGTAGGAGGAGGAGAAGAAGAAGAGGAAGAAGTTACTATATTAGTATTTGAACTTAAGGATACAAATATTTGAAACTGGAAGAAGAAGAAATCCATTACTAATTGCAATAGTGCCAGTGTTTAGTTATCAGTAATACCATCACAACAAGTAGAAAAGTAAAGAGTCTTGCAGACATGAAATTACAAAGAAGTGAAATGGACAGGGATAATAAACATGACTTCCAAATTTAGGTTTATCCCATTTAAGGTGGTTTTAGTTTTTTTTCTTCTGCAGTGACAAAACACCATGAAAAAAATTAACTTAATGATTTATTTTGGTTTTTGATTTCAGAGGGCTATATGTCCATAATGGCAGTGTTGGAATGGCAGGAAAAGGAAGCTGAGATCTTATGTCTCAACCACACACAGGAAACAGAGAGGGTGAGCAGAAAGTGGGGTGAGGATACAAACTCTTAAGCCCATCTTCAGTGACATACTTCCTCCTGTATGTTTCTACATCCTAAAAATACCACAACTTTCCAAAACAGTGGCACCAACTGGGACTAAGGACTCAAAAACAGGAGCCTATGGGGGAACATTTATCTACTACGGTGGAAAGTTGATGGAAATAAGACACTCAGAGGAAAGTACCGTAAAACATAAGAAAAATGGTTCCTTCAGGAAGGCATGAGATGAAATTTCTCTCAACTATTTAGCTTCTTGTTTTAATGATAGTTGGAAATGATTTTTGCTTGACCAAGAGATTTGAATTTCTTTGACATGTAAAGTAGATCACAGTGATAACATGGAGTGATAGTGGTGGGGGCCAAGAAAAAGACTAAGAAGTAACAAGATCAAAGACTAGCTGTGAGAGGAGGAACTTGTAAGGATCAGTTAGAGATATAGATACCATCCACAAGAAGAGTGGCAGAAGTCAAACAAGAAGTTTTAAGGGGAAATGGAAAATAAGGTTAAATGATGTTTGGAGCTGCAAAAAGAAAAGTTTTCACTAAGTTAAACAAGTGGATACATACTGCACAGACATATGTATATACATACATATATACATATATATATACACACACATATATATTATACACATATATACATATATATTTACAACGCAGAAACACACACAAACCACACTCACAAAAGCATACTTCCACTGTTGGCATATTCATTTTAGAAAGAATTAAGGTGCCTCTCCTAGAGGAGTAAAGAATGTGGTGAAATGAAACAGACATAATTGATTTCCCAGACTCTGAGGTATAAGTTTTAAATCACGTTAACATCTCTGAGGCTGTTTTCTAAACCAAAGGATTTTCTATACACTCTTGGTATAGATTGAATTGGCATTCTTGAAGAGAAATGTGAATCTACCTATAATCCTTACCAACCTGACACTATTTTATATTCAATTTCCTCTTTTTTACTCTAAGGTTTATTTTTTTTACTCATGTGCCCCCTCCCCCCATACTACACTAGCAATTGGAGTTCATTCTGTGAATATTGGGTTGCTTTTTATATTCTCAGGAGGAAATTAATTTTTCTCTATCTTCCGAGAGTTATTTTGAGACTTCCAAATTTCATTATTTCCACTTTCTGTTTTCCAGATTTTGACAATGCATTAGATTTATGCTTCTGATACAGTGTGTTGGTAGGCTAGTTATCCAGGCCTATGAAGAAGCCTTAGATTAAGCAATGATTCACATCTTTAATTATCCCTTTTCTTTTATCTATTGCCTAAAACAATGGTGCACCTTCCAATAAAAAAAAATATTTGATTGAAATTCAAAGTGACTGCTTTTCTTATGTTCTAGAAATTTAATGTATACTATCAACTGTTTTAATCTTTTTAGGGAATGATACTACTTATCCTTCATAAGGCTTTATTAACATTAGATTTACTTGAAAGTCCATGTCAGAATGCAGGATTGTGAACATTAGTTTCTTATTGCTGCTCTAACAAATGCCTCCATGTTTAATGCACTAAAATGACATAATATTTTATAACTGAAGATAATAAATCTGAAATTGATCTTATAGTCTTAATATAAAATGACCATCTTCAAGATGGTGTGGTATTAATATTGATGTGTGTGTGTGTGTGTGTGTGTGAATGAGTGTGTGTGTAAGTGAGTTTGAGTATATGTGAGTGTGTGTGTATGTGTGTGTGACTGTGTGTATATCAGAAGAGAGATAACAAAAACAGACCTAACATTCATCTAGCCAAATGATCACTTACAAAGAATCAGAGAGCTTTGGTCTGTATTTCATCTGTTTTGTGCTTAAGATTGTAAACTAAGGTTTTCACAATTTTGTGCAATCATCCCAAGTCTTCATTTAAATAATCTACATGATTCTCAGAGGAAGGGTCTTTGTAGACTCATGGCTCTTATACAGAATTAAGTGTAGACTGGGCAACAAAGAAATATTTGTATCAAATATTTGAGAGAGAGAGAGAGAGAGAGAGAGAGAGAGAGAGAGAGAGAGAGAGAGAGAGAGAGAGAGAATAGTTCTTTAATATTGCCTCCCTCCCACCCTCCTTTCCTCCCTCCCTCCTTCCCTCCCTCTCTTCCTTCTTTCATTTGTCTTTCTTTTTATGTGCATGAGTGATTTTCCTTCATGTATGTCTGTTCACCACTTATGTGCAGTGCCAATTGAGGCCTGAAGAGGATGTTCAATCCCTTGGAACTGAAGTTACAGAGAATTGTTAGCTGCTATGTGGTACTGGGAATTGAACCCAGCAGGTTCATTTGAACCTAACCAAGTCCTCTGGTTAGGCCATCACTGAGTCATCTCTCTAGCTCCACTGTACAGTGGTTGTGGATAGCTACCTTGGATATAGATAAGAATAGTTTGCTGATAGGCAGAAATGGGAAGAGGGAGGTTTCAGTGACCCTGCTGAACTGTTAGTACTGATAGATACAGGGAAAATAAGATCATTGCCTTCAGTTGTTCACCCATTGGTGATCCCACTAGGTGCCAATAGATAATTCTATTCAGTGGCTGCACTGAATAGGAATCACAAACCATATCCAAAAGAAACAAATCTTGGGAAGTGATTGGCGCTGAGGAGGCTTGAAAAGAATGGGAGAATGGTAGTAGTAGGAGAGCCATTTAGCTGAGAACAAATCTAGGAAGATCTTAAAAGGATTAATTTTAACACAGGGATGAGAAAGCAGAGAAAGGACAATTTTAGGGCCATTCATTGAAATATAAAATGGTTATAGTAATAGATATATTCATATTACATTTGTCAAAATACATATAACGTACAATGGAGGGTGGCTTCTGTTGTCAACTAGGGGCCTTTTCCAATCACAAGATATTAAATGATTAATTGTGACAAGTGTATCACACTGATACAAGATGTAAATAGCAATGTTAACTGCATTATATACTCACAAGTAAAGGGGTAAAAGTGCCCTTGGATTCCCAATATTATTATTATTATTGCTTAGTAATTCTGCAATTCTAAACTGCTCTAAACTCAGCTTACTGGAAAAGCAACACAAAGCCCACATGTACTACAATACAAGGAAATAAAAAAGGGTGTTTACAAAGATACACTTAATGATATTTATAAGGGAAACTATATATATATATATATATATATATATATATATATATATATATATAAATGTATTATGTACATATCAATAGTTGAAAAGTATTTGGCAGGGAGTATTTAATGATCAACTATGTGAACATTAGTGAAAAATTATTTTCAACATAAAGCAACTGTGAGATATCTCCTGCAACCAAAAAGAGCATTCAAATAGTAAGAACTTCTTAAAACAATTAATGAAAGAGATCTGAAAAGCTTCTCACTTTTTTCCTTTCCTTGAAGGATGGCTTATCTTTAAAGACAGTGCCTTTCCTGTGATAGATTTCTTCATTAAGATTTTCCTTTGCTCTTCAAGGACAGCTGGAACAAAAGGCATTAAAAAATTCAAGTGTGGGAGTTTTTTTTTAATAAGGATGTCTTCATGTGTATGTGTGTGTAAGGGATAAAGGGGCTTATGAGGATTCTCTAATCTCTACTTATAATTTAAAAAAAAAAGCAATGATGAAATAGAAACCAAATATTCATTTGAGAAAATACTTGTGAACTAATTCCTATTCCAAGTTCAATAAAAATCACTAGGTATAGCTGACTATTTAAAAAATATACTAAAAGAATGTGTGTAAGAAGGCAATGTAGTGGAGGCTGTATGATACTATTAGAGTAAATATATATCATAATACATTTTTCAAAATACATATAAAGTATAATATAGAGTGACTTTTATCATAAACTATCAATGTCCCATAATAATAGTATATCAATATTGCCTCATTGATTGATTGTGAGTCACACTAATATAAGATGAAAAAATGGTTGTGGATATTCTTATTGTTTTCTTGTGAATTTCTAGAAATGCATTAGACATTTCTGGAATAAGCTATAGGCATTACTTATGGAAACTTTACACATATATCAATACTGTAATTCTCACTTAGACAAGAAAAAGGACAAGAGACCCCAAAATTGTGCCCCAAAGGATAAAATTTCCTCCCAGATTCCAAGCTGTGATAGAGAAAAAGCAGAATTCTGAGAGCCAGAGGAAGAACTCCCCAAAGGAAGAGATTCTGAATGCTTATCTCACAGCTCTGTCAATGTAAGCAATGTTCTTGGCTTCTGTATAATCTTACCTTTAAAACTGTAACAGCTACAGAAAAATCAGAGAAAAACTAGTTTGTTTTTCTATTCTAAGAAGTCAAACTGTAAATCAATTCATTTTCCTTTACTATTGTATTGTTTTCAGATTTTATTCTTAAAAAAAAAGGCAACTAAAATGGTGGTTTTAAGAATCCATATCTTTAGTAACACATCTACTGAATCAGAATCATCTTACAACAATATGAAAGCAAACAAACAAAAACCACTCTTTATTTTCTGATTCCCCACTGAAGGAAACACATGCTATTGTTACCAACAATTTCAGAGACCTCAGTTAGATGAGTCCCAATGGAGTCTATTGCAGTTATAATGAAAAATGTTAAATAAGAACAAATTTACAGGGCATTTTATATGTCTTTTGTTGAGTGGGCCTTAAGTCCAATTATAAAATTACTGGTTACCCTGAAGATTGTAAGTGCCACTGTTGCATCTTTGGGTATAGCTTGCCATGCTGATCATGGTGTACTTCACAGGTGCTCCAAGTAGGTAGGACTATTGATAGGTTTTGTTTTTTGTTTTTTGTTTTTTTTTCTATTGCTCATACAAACAAACAACAGTATCACTAGTAGTAGTTAGGGAAGATTGGTTAATAATTGTAAATGAGCCAGTAAATGGATACTAAAAGCAACAAAAGACATAATTTAGATTATAGAGATACTTTTTGACAAAACGACAGCAATATTAGCCAGGTATGTGATCTGCTGTGGAGTAATTCTTTTGTACACTGTGAAGATTTGTCACTTGAATTGGTTTAAAAAATGCTGATTGGCCAGTAGCCGGGCAGGAAGTATAGGTGTAGTGACCAAACTAAGGATGATGGGAAGGAGAAGGGTGGAGTCTGAGGAGTTGCCAGCCAGATGCAGAGGAAGCAGGAGATGAACACACCATGCTAATAAAGGTACTGCCACAAGGCAGAGTATAATTAAATAATATGGTTAACTTAAAATGTAAGAGCTAGTTAGTAATAAGCCTGAGCTATTGGGTGAGTATCTATAATTAATATAAGCCTCTGTATGGTAATATGGGAAGTGGCTGCTGGGTATTTGGGAGCAAGCAGTCAGGACAGGAAACGTCCATTCACATTGAACTACTTAATAAACATTAAATGCTTAATAATCACATGAGTAAATGTTTCAAATGAGTAAACACTCATCTTAATAGAAAGCCCAGGTTCTTAAGCTATGGCTGCAAATCCATGCAGGGATGCTTGCCTGTGGGGTATGTTGTTTCTACTACCTGAGAAGGTTTGATGCATGTGACCAAGAAACTAAACTACTTAGTAAGAAGCTGAATCTGATATATTCATTTGAAGGATATTTACCTACTAATTTCAGTAGCATTTATGGCATAATAGTTTGATCTTGTGACATCTATTTAAAAATATAGTGTTAAATGATCTATGAGAAGAAACTAAGGTCAACTAGTTCCTTATGTAATAATACTGTTTTGGTTGATGGTGATGTGTATAGTTTACCTCTCAACGGCTCTAAATACATAGCAAAGACTACTAGCATGCTTGTAGGTTGGAATTTTGAGTCAGACTAGTGCTAGGAGCATAGCATTGATGTAACAGTTTTGTGCAAATCTACAGGATCTTCTCACAGAGTATAAAAGACACATCTGATTTATCAAACTCAGCTGTGCTGAAATTCTGCAAGTTCATAAATACTAAGTTGAGTAGTCATAGGAACTGGCACAGCTATACTTCACAGTGGATATGGTATGTTTGAGCCATTTTCTCTGTTATCCTAATAAACTGTTAATTGAGTTGGTCTTTACAGGTTCTCTGTTGTTCTTGAATCCTGTATTTTAACTAGTATTTTTGTATACTCCTTTATGTTTAAATAGACTAGACTAGAGTAGATTTTGTGGCCAATGTCTAAAAAATTTGATATGTGTTTTTATAGTTATTGTCTACTACTGTAGAAATAAAAATGAAGTTCATATAGTAATTTTCTCATAACTTTTGAACAATATATTATAAATTCATAATATTCCCAGGAATATATAGCCCCTACATGCATTATATTAGTTGTTTATTGAGAAAAAAGAAACTAACATATGTAAGATAGAAAACATACATTGGGGGCTGGGGAGATGCCACTCTCTCCACTTGTTGCTCTTTCAGAGGACCCGAGTTCTGTTACCAGAACCCAAGTGGTGCTTCACAAACATCCATAACTCCAGGTTCAGGGAATCTACACCTTCTTCTGACCTGTGCAGGTACTAGGCATGCATATGTTACACATACATCCACACAGGTGAAACACTGTGACACATAAAATAAATAAATAAACAAACAAATAATATAAAAACGTATTAAAGGAAATTTTAATTGTCACTTTCTCTTTCACAATAATGGCAGAGTAAGTGAACTGAATATTAAGTCTTCAAAGAACTAAAGTAATGGGAAAGCTATGACTATTAGAAAGAGCTGTATGAAATCTGCATATTAGAGAAAATAGTTGGATAAATAGAATCAAGGTTTAGTAGGAAATGGAAACCAAAAGCAAGACTCAGCACTGGAACAGCACCAGCTCTATAAGGTTGCTTGAAGAATGCTTTTCCTTCCCTTGAACTGCTAAATGCTTCAAGAAGACTCTGTTTGATAGGAAATTGAAACATGAATATCTGCTAGCTTTACATTTTACTACACATTAGGGAAACTCAAGTACAGAAAACAATAAAAAAAATCAAGAAATTTTGAGGAACTTGTCATCATAGGATGTGTGGACTACCTACTACACAGAACAAAGGACAATGTCAAAATAAAGAACATTTCTCTCTAATACCTTCCCCTGACTCATCATGTCCCCACTATGAGAAATGCAGCATTATCAAAAGCAAACAAAATCTGATGGAAAGACTAAGCACTGGAGTCAGACATTGAGGTGTTGCAGAAATTCAAGACATCTTAAACATAGCTTTTTAAGTACCTGACTAATAAGCGAAGAGTTGTAATAGAAAAATTAGGTGATAGACTACAATGAAAATGTAAGCAGAAGGAAAGAAATGATAAAGAAGAAATAATGCAGAGTGACAGAATTTAGAATACAGCGTTTGGTACTGAACGTAGATAGAACACAATCATAGAGTCCACTTAAAGTCAACATGAACTATACAATACAATACAAAGAGGAAAACGGTGTGAACACAGACTTGTACAGAGCATGCACACCTGATGGGACAGTTATAAAGGTATAATGTGTGCAACAGTGATATCTGAAGACAGAAAAATGGTAAATATTTGAATTAATAATGGAGAATTTCTGAAAATTGACAGCTACTGAGCCACAGATGCAAGATATCAAAAGCTTCAAGGATGGTAAACACAAAAATGTTTACTTAGACATAATATATCAAAACCTTAGAAAAACAAAGACAGAGTGAAAGTCATGAAGGAGCCCAAAAGAAAGGTATGTTCATATAAGAAAAAGAGCAAAAATTTTATCATAGTTTTTCTAAACATGTAAATAACATGAGCTATTTAAAAGATGAAAGAAAAAATATTACCTTTTTACAACATCAATGGAAATCATCAAAATAAATGAAAATAAAATACAGTCTGAAACAAGTAGTTGAAAGAATTTACTATTTGTAGCCTTTATTTAACAAAATATTAAAGTAATTCTAGCTAGATAAAGAATCATATCTGTGTGAGATGCAAGGATTTAAATAAGAAAGGTTAATATAGTAAAAATAAGGATAAAATAGATTCACAAGTTCCCATCTCACTAGATGAAAAGATATAGACAATCAACGGTCTTGAAAGAGGGAGAATCAGTTTTCTCTAGGGATAAGCATCCTGATGGCTATCCAATCTCAAGTGGTGAACCCCAAACACATGTACATGAGAATAACACTAAAGGGACTTAGCAGGTTGTTTATATGTGTAAGTGTGTGTCCATGTGTAAAGCAATAATAATTAAGGAGGAGAGGTTGTGAATTCTACAGAGTATTGGGAATGACAAAGAAAGAATTAGTGGGTGGAGGGTAAGGGGTACAAATTATATAAATACAGTATTCATGAATGAAATCATCAAAAATAATAAAAAGTAAAACATTCATATTTCTGCAAACAAAGCTAGATTACACGGTTTATAATCTAAAAAAAAATCCTTATTCTTTAAAAAAAATGGGGCAATGATACAAAAGGGAGTAATTGAGAAATCTACATTAGGACACACACACACACACACACACACACACACACACACACACACAACCTACAAAGTAAAAAAGAGTAATTGGAACACAAACTTGAATTATTGTCAATATATTACAGAATGTATAATGACCACTAAAATATTTATAACAAAGGGTAAAACTCATAAAATTAGGAAATATAATCATAAAAAGTGCTCAGAAAAAGCAGGGAAAGTAAAATAAAAGATGAATAAGAAAAGAAATACATAATACAGACATAAATCTATACACCCCTAATGAATATATTAGATATAATGACAAAATTATCATTAATTACATTGCATGAAACAAATACAGAAACAAAAAGACAGGCACTGTCAAATTATATAAATAAATACAACAGCTGCATACAGCCTCTAGATATCTACAAAACATTCAGACAGAAATACATTAAAAGTAAAGGAATGGACAAAAATAATGAAAAAAAGTTGGACTTATTAATCTATTTTATAGAAACCCAAGTACAAAAAAGAGAAGAAAACAAAAATTTCATACTGAGAAAGAGGTTGGTTCGCAAGAAGAAATGGCAATAATAAGTTGTACATTCCAAAAATAAAATAGTGTTGAACCTTGAAGCAAATCTGTTGCAGCTACAAAGAGAAAATGGATAAATTTCATACTGTGGTTAGATACATGAATGTTCTTCTGTCAACGACTGACAAACCCAGCAGAGAGAAAACAATCACTGAGAATATACGAGAATCAAACAATACTGTCTCATGGACATGATAGACTTTTATAGAATACTTAATTGTACAATATCTATAAAGTTCACATACAATCCATCCAAATGCATTACATTTGGACCACAAAAGACCTCTTAGTTAATTTAAAAGTCTAAAAGCCATGTTATGTCCATTCCCAGAATATAAATGAATCACACTGGAAATTCAAAAAAAGTCAGATGGGAAATCCCAACATACTTTAAGATGAAAAACATACATCTAAATAATCAATAAACATGAGTCAAAGGAAAAAAAACTTAAGGGAAATAAAACCATTTGAATTAAATGAAAATAAAACACAACTTACCAAATTTCATGAGATACACCAAAAACAGTAGTCAGAGGGAAATTTATTAGATTTAAGCTTATACCATTAAGTAAGTATAATATAATGTAGGAACAGTATAATATTTGTCATTTAAAACACTTTAGATCATGATAACAATACTAGCACATTAAATGTAAAATGAGAAAAAAAATCAAGAAATAACGTAAATTGTTCCAGTAGTAATCAAACTGAGAACAAACTAAATCAGAAAGTAAGTAGAACTAAGTAGATGTGCTTGAAACATCAGAAGTCAATATTCTGATCTTCCACTCAAAAAAAATGTGAAAAAGAGTATCTTAGGTACAAAGTAAGAAAAATTATAGGAAGTATCTTACCCAAGGATAGACTAGGAACCAACGGAGAAAAATAAATGAAAGTAAAATTTGGCAAAAGCAATAAAATCAACAGCATAGACCTGCAGAGAAAGAGAATCTATATCATTACACATCTCACACTTGAAAATGAATCTATATGTAAAACACAAAAATATAAAGTTCCCACAAGTAGCACGGGAGAAAATCTAGTAATCTTGGATTTTATATGCAAACCCTAAGCATCATTATGAAAGATAAAACATCTTGAATTTGACTTTTTACACTGCTCTGCTGAAGAGACTGTAGAATGAACAAAAGGGGCTGACAAATAGGCTCACAAATTGAAAATCAGTCTTGCAAAACTAACATCTGATAAAGGATGGAGTGAAAAATGCACAAAAAAATCCTTAAATCATATTAATAGGAAAATAACACAGCTTTAAAACTGCAGAACTTCTAAACAGACACTTCACCCTAGAAGATACAGATAGCAAATAACTTTGAGGACTGATGTCACAGAGAATCGGGTTAGCAAAATGAAATACTGTTAAATATTTGTTATGTTCGTTAACATTAAAAATACTGCCAATGGTGAAATGGTGGCAAGGATAGGAGGCAGCGGGAACTCTCAGCCAGGGGTGGAAGAATAGAAAATGCTGCATCCCCTTTAGAAGACAGGTTACTCATTTAACAGGGCCACCTAAGTACTGTCTTACCATGTGATCTAAGGATCAGCATCCTGGGTATTTACCAGAAATAGTTTAACATTGTATGTTTGTTATAGTTTCAGTCTTATGTATCCTTCAAAGGCCCATGTGTTAAGGGCTTAGTACACAGATGGAGCCCTTAACAGGAATGGCCTAGTGAGAGGTGCTCACGTACCTGGTAGTAGATCTTTAAGATGTGGACTCCAGCTTAGCTGCCCCCCGCCATGGGAGAACATACCCTTTCTTAGGAGGGGATGAGGAGTGGGTTGGCAGGGGGAGGCAGTGGGGGAGTGGGAGGAAGGATGAGAGGGGGATTTGTGGATGGTATGTAAAATGAATAAAAAAATTAAAAAGAAAATTAAAAAAAAATAGACTGCCAAAAGACTCACTGTGAAATGTTCAAATTGGCATCAGGGAAATGGAAAAGCTTCCTTAATTTTAAATATCATTTCTCACAACATGCTCACCTGATAACATTAAAAACAATATGTGGACTCCTGCCTAGTAATGGAGGATACAGAGCCTGAACTGGCCAGCTTCTGTAACCAGGCAAGGCTCCTAGCAGTGGGACTGGTGCATCAACCCAGACACAAAACCTTTGACCCACAATATATCCTACCTGCGAGGTGTGCTGGGGTAGTGGTGGAGCATAACTTTGACTGGTCCAACTTGAGGCCTAACCCACAAGAGGGAGCCCATGGCTAACACTGAGTGGATGGCCAGGACCTAGAGGCAGGAAAGCCCAGAGACTTAGGATAGAATCACACACTGGCCTGGAAAAACAACAACAACAAAAACAAAAGTTAATGAAATGATTCCTAATAATATTTTGCTATACTTATAGATCAGTGCTTAACCCAATTGACGGAGGGGCATCATCCAGCAGCTGATGGGAGCAAATGCAGAGACCCACAGCCAAACAGGAGGAGGAGCCAGGAGAACCTTACAAAAGAGGTGGAGGGAGGACTCTAGGAGTCAGAGCGATTGAGGCCACCAGGAGAACACGGCCCATTGAATCAACTAAGCAGGGCTCATAGAGGCTCATATGGACGGAAGCAACAAACACAGACCTTGTATGGGTCTAAACTAGGTCCTCTCTGCATGTAACTTATGGAAGTGTAGCTTGATGTCTTGTGAGACTCCCATCAGTAGGAATCCGGGGTATCTCTGATTCTTTTTGTCTGCTCATGGGACTCCTTTCCTCCTACAGAGTTGACAATGTCGAGCAGTGATGTAAGGGTTTGTGTCCAGTCTCATTGCCTCAAGTATATATATATATATACTTGAAGGGAAAAGGAGGAGGAGTAAGTAGATCTGGAGGAATGGAAGGAGGGGAAGCTGTGCTCAGGATACAATGTATGAGAGAATAATAAAAGTTAAGAAAGAAAAGAAAGGATGGACTCCTAGAAACTGCTCTCTTCTTTGCACTTTCTTCCTGGCCAGGTTGTAAGAGATTTTGTTTTTCTGGCTTTTCCAACTCTAATGTTAAGCATTAACAGTAGGCAACAGGGTCAGGGAATCACAGAATGAAATCTGGAGACAAAATAAAAAAGTCTGTTTTTATTTATTGGTAGATTCTGACATTTGTTACAGTAATAGAAATCTGACTGACATAGTGACTGAACAAAAACTTGGACATAAATATTTTTGGTAGTTTTATTTATAATTTCCAAGTTGTGGAAACAACTAACATGTCCTCAATGGACTAATAGATAAACTGTGGCATAATCATGCACTGGAATATTATTCAGTAATAAAAAAAAAACTGTCACGACTCCAAAAATGCATGACAACTATTTCATCTCTTTGCTATTGGCAGTAAGGCTAAAATTTGCTTGACATTTGGCCTGCAATTGTTCGAATATATAGCCAGAATAAAACTTCCAGAATAGTCACTATTTAAATTTGATTTTTGAGAGGTTATTTTATCTTTTGCCATAGTACTTGCAGTATTTTTATCCCCATGAAAGGTACACGAGTTCTACACTCACATATTTACCAATACTTCTGGGTTTTTTGTCTTCTTTTTTTATAGAAGACATCATCATAAGTGTGAGGCAATATTCTGTTTTGGGTTTTATTTGCTTTCCAGATATTCATTAATGAATCACAGGAAAAGGAAAATATGACATATACATTAAATAGGGTGGCAGCCTTTAAACAAAGGAGATTAAGTCATTGTCCTGTGACATGGGAAGATATTAAGGACGTTATCTAAAATAAAGTAGCATCAAAAGATATAGCATGTTTTTAATTATAAGAGTGACTAAAGTTTTCAGTTTTGTAGGAATGGAAAGTAATGAAGATGTGTTTGAGCAGAAGAAAATTGCAGAAATTTTACCTAAGGGGCATATAAAATCACGTTTGTAAGATGGAAAATTCCAGTGATTAATAACACAGCCTGAGAATATCTTATAGTACCAAAATGAACATCTAAATAGTTAATTTAGTTCCACAGTACTTGATAAATCATATATTTAAAATTTTTTGCATGTCTAGTATGCATGAGTGAAGCCATCAGAAGCATATCAGTGTTTGTAAAGGTTACAGGTTGTGTGCTTTCAACTTCATGACATTCTGACAAGGGCAATTAAAAGATCAGTGATTTTCAGATTATCAAAAAGAGGGAAAGTAGGAAAACAGAGGTATATTATATGAATTTTTCACAGCACTCAAACTAATGTAATTTATAATGTGCTGTAAAACGCATGGCATTTAATGTCAGTTGTGGAGTTCACACGAATACACATTACGTATTTTGTAAAAACATTGAAACAGTAGCACTGACACTCTATCATCATTTTTAGCAAAGGCAGCACAGTGGTAGATGAACACAATATTGGGGTTGGTTTGGGAGCATCTGTATCAGGGCATGTGTCAGAATGCTGAGAGAATCAGAGGAATAAGAGAACAGAGGTGTGGAAGCTTGGCCCTACTTTCTCTTTAACTTTTTTTTTTTTTAATGGAGAATAGATTCTTCTCTCATATACTATATCCTGACCACAGTTTTTCCTTCCTCCACTCCTTCAAGCTCTCCCTCACCTGTCCTCTTTCCTAGATCCTTTCCCTCTCCATTTCTCTTTGGAAAGGAGCAGGCCTCCAAGAAGCAACAACCAAATACAACAAAACAAGAAACAATAAGACAAGACAAAAACTCTCATGTTAAGGCTGTACAAGGCAACCTGATAGGAGTAAAAGAATCCCAAGCTGTAGCTGAAGTTTACTTGTGTCCCACCCGGTCCACAGCCGCTCAGACCCAAGTAAACACACAGAGGCTTACATTAATTAAAACTGCTGGCCCATTAGCTCAGGCTAACTACTGAGTAGCTCTTACACTTAAACTCAGCCCATTTCTGTTAATCTGTATGTCTCTATGTGTTCCATGGCTTTACCTGTGTGCCATTACATGCTGCTCCCTGGATGGCAGGCTGGTGTCTCCTGATTCAGCCTTCTTCCCAGAATTCTCCTTGTCTGCTTATCCCTCCTATACTTCCTGCCTGGCTACTGGCCAATCAGCCTTTTATTAAACCAGTATACAAAAGCACTATCCCACAACATTTCCCCTTTTCTGTCTAATCTGACTTAACATAGCAAATTTACATATAACAGTTATCAAGCAAGAATTACAGTTACAATATCTAGTCTATTTGTATTTGGCAAAATTAAAGAAGATATCATATTTATCCTATATTTGTGAGTCTAAGGTTTCATATCTACCCATACAAAAATATTATTCCACAGCAGTAAGCAATTATCGCTTTTTAACTTTTAAAAAATAGATATTGATCTAATAGTAAAGTCTATCAAGAAAATACTTTCAAAATTAAGACAAGATAGTCAACTATCAGCTTCTTGACAGTTGCCACCTTATTTAGATGCTTCATGCCCCTTGTACAGCTTTGAGCTAGCTGTTCTGATTTAGGGCAAAGCCATTGCAAGTCCTTCACCATTCCACCATCTTCTGGCTTTCAAGATTCATTTGTTCATACACTTTGCCCATCTTGCTAAAACCTAGCTTCATTTTCTTTGCCTTTGTAGATACCTAAATCATGTAACTACCAAGTTGCTTTTTTAAGGATCATCCTTGGTTTCTCAGGTGTCAGAACCCAGCTCTGACTTGTCAAAGGGTTCTTGGGCGAAGGAGAGAGGAATGAGGAAGTATTAGATAGAAATATAGTCAGAGAGTTAGAGAAGGACAGATGCACAGGATAGCTTTTGGAGGGCCCTGAGTCAATATCTAGCTGCCTTGAGATTTATTCTAATGGGCTTTTTATATAATACCAAGGGGAGAGGCAAAATTCCTCCCTGTTTCAAGATCAAAGCACAATGTACAGCCAAGTGTAGACTCTCCAAAACACTTGGTAACCATGCCCCTGGCCAAATCACTCCACTCTACAGCCCTGCTAGGTAAAGCAAGCTCACATTCTCTGACCTTGAGTAAGGCCTTACTAGGGAGCTTGTGTGGGCCCCCACACTCAGGTTTGTTCAGATGTTACTTTCTTAATAATTAAATTCTTCTTTGATCACCCAGGATAAATAACAAACATTTTTTTCTAATGCATTCAACCACTTTTCTCCTGTATTTTCCCATAAAATTAATCATTATCATTATTTTATGTTATCAGACTCATTGTCCAGTTTAATAGACTAGAACTGTCTACTATAATATGAAGAAAAATAGAATAAATGTCAGCAAGAGAGGAAAACAAAATATAAAAATGAAGGAGAGATAATTTTATAGAAAGGTAAATTTCCTAAAGTTATCATACCACATAACTATAAAACCAACATTTAGAATTATTAAGTCTCTCTAATCCAGAAAAATGTTGCAGATGCAGAATTCCTGCAGAATTCCACCTATGTATTATTTTAAGACTCATACTTCTACCCTGATTTCTTAATAATGAAATTTCTCCAAAGTTTAATTTAGTTTCTTTAATATTATTTGATGCGGAAAGTTACATAAATTAAAGAAACACCTTGAAGGCATTTGGTTGATGTTAAATATAAATAGAGTCAGAATGTTTTTTAAAGACTGGAATTGTGATTGCTGTTTTTCAGTTAGAGTTAGTCAAAAGTAAAAATAGCCTATCTATTTATCATGATGGACCCTACAAACATCTTTCCATTTATGCATCAGAGGTATTCATAGATGCGTTTGTCTGAAAAGCACATTCCCACAACAGATTAATCCCCATGGCATTTTGAATCTTTGGATGTGCTGTTGCTTTAGGTTAGAAATTAAAACATCCCATTATCTGTCTACCAAATGGAGTTCAGGGCTTCAGGCGTTTTGGCTTGTCTGAAAGTCCTGCAAAGTGTATCTGTTTTGTAAATGTCTTTTGTACTAAAGCATGAAGGGGTGAGTTTAAATGTTCATTTAAAAGAAGGAAAGCATATTGGGAGTCAGCAAACCATAAATTTGAGGTAATGATAAATGACATCTTCTTAAAGATTTTCACTTGATTTTTGAAAATAAGTAAAGTTTAATGAGGAATATATTACTTTATCCATTTCTTATTTAGAAATAAGAATTCCTGTAAAATTTGAGTATGCCCAATGCATGTCACTATATTGCAAAATTAAGATTTCTTTCTTTTTTCTGGGGTTGGTCTGATTCTATTATCAAAATATAATAAGAGTAAATAGTATTTTACAATTATATATTTACTCCTCCAGACCATCTTTAAAACAGTTTACATATTGTATCTTTTTTCAATCACTATTTTTTTTATAATTTAATTTTACATATCGTCCAAGAATTCCCTTGTTCTCCCCTCCCCCACGTTCCCCAAAGCCCACACCCCATTCCCATCTCCTCCAGGGCAAAGACTCCCCTGAGGATTGAGTTCAACTTGGTAGATTCAGTCCAGGCAGGTCCAGTCCCCTCCACGCTGGCTGAGCCAAGTGTCCCTGTATAAGCCCCAGGTTCAAAACAGCCAGCACTGAGGACAGGTCCCAGTCCCACTGCCTGGATGCCTCCCAGAAAGATCAAGCTAATCAACTGTCTCACTTATCTAGAGGGCCTGATCCAGTTAGGGGCTCCTCAGCTATTGGTTCATAGTTCATGTGTTTCCATTCCTTTGGCTATTTGTCCTTGTGCTTTTTCCAACCTTGGTCTCAACAATTCTCGCTCATACAAACCCTCCTCTTTCTCACCAATTGGACTCCTGGAGCTCCACCTGGGGCCTGGCCATGGATCTCTGCATCTGGTTCCCTCAGTCATTGGATGAGGTTTCTAGCAGGACAGTTAGGGTGTTTGGCCATTCTATCACCAGAGTAGGTCAGTTCGGGCTGTTTCTTGACCATTGCCAGTAGTCTATTGTGGAGGTATCATTGTGGATTTCTGGGGACCTCTCTAGCACTTTGCTTCTTCCTAGTCTCATGTGGTCTTCATTTATCATGGTCTCTTATTCCTTGTTCTCCCTCTCTGTTCTTGATCCAGCTGGGATCTCCCGCTCCCCTAAACTCTCTTTCCTCGACCCTTGCCCTTCATTACCCCCACTCATGTCCAGGTTGTTCATGTAGATCTCATCCATTTCTCTGTCATTGGGCAATCCCTGTGTCTTTCTTGGGGTTCTGTTTTCTAGGTAGTCTCCCTGGAGTTGGGAGTAGCAGTCTAGTCATCTTTGTTTTATATCTAGTATCCTCCTATGAGTGAGCACATACCATGTTTGTCTTTCTGAGTCTGGGTTACCTCATTCAGGATGATTTTTTCTAGATCCATCCATTTGCCTGCAAACCTCATGATGTCATTGTTTTTCTCTGCTGAGTAGTATTCCATTGTGTATATGTACCACATTTTATTTATCCATTCTTCAGTTGAAGGGCATCTAGGTTGTTTCCAGGTTCTGGCTATTACAAACAATGCTGATATGAACATAGCTGAGCATGTGCCCTTGTGGTATGATTGAGCATTCCTTGGGTATATGCCCAAGAGTGGTATAGCTGGATCTTGGGGGAGATGGATTCCCAATTTTCTAAGAAAGTGTCATATTGATTTCCAAAGTGGTTGTACAAGCTTGCATTCCCACCAGCAGTGGAGGAGAGTTCCCCTAGCTCCACATCCTCTCCAGCATAAGGTGTCTTCAGTGTTTTTGATCTTAGCCATTCTGATGGTGTAAGGTGGTATCTCAGAGTCATTTTGATTTGCATTTCCCTGATGATTAGGGATGTTGAGCAATTCCTTAAATGTCTTTCAGCCATTTGAGTTTCCTCTGTTGAGAATTCTCTGTTTAGTTCTATAGCCCATTTCTTAATTGGACTGTTGGACATTTTGATGTCTAAATTCTTGAGTTCTTTACATATTCTGGATATCAGTCCTCTGTCAGATGTGGGGTTGGTGAAGACCTTTTTCCATTCTGTAGGCTGTTGCTTTCCTTGTTGACCATATCATTTGCTCTACTAAAGCTTCTCAGTTTCAAGAGGTCCCATTGATTGATTGTTTCTCTCAATGTTTGTGCTACTGGTGTTATATTTAGGAAGTGATCTCCTATGCCAATGCGTTCAAGACTACTTCCTACTTTCTCTTCTAGAAGGTTCAGAGTAGCTGGATTTATGTTGAGGTCTTTGATCCACTTAGACTTAAGTTTTGTGCACGGTGATAGATATGGATCTATTTGCAGCCTTCTACATGTTGATATCCAGTTATGCCAGCACCATTTGTTGAAGATGCTTTCTTTTTTCCATTGTGCACTTTTGGCTTCTTTGTCAAAAATTATATGTTCGTAGGTGTGCTGATTAATGTCAAGGTCTTCAATTTGATTCCATTGGTCCACATGTCAGTTTTTATGCCAGTACCAAGCTGGTTTTAAATGTTTTTAAATTTCTGTTTTGGAAATGTTTTGTTTCTTTTCTTGGGTGAACAAATCACCTTTGTTTTCCTTGGGACAAGCTTTGATAATTTCTATCGGCTGTGGAAATTAGTACGTACTTGATCAGTTTCAGTTATATGTCTTTCTTCTACTAAAATTAAACTATTTACCCACATACATGTATCTATCTATCTATCTATCTATCTATCTATCTATCTATCTATCTATCATCTGTAAATGTATATGTATACTTAATGTGTACATCAATGTATATATGTGTGTGTGTATGCCTCTATATAACTATACATGTAAGTGTATCCAACATGTATAAATATATATACAAACATATAAATAGAATTCAAGAATATTCTCATCTTTCCTTACTGCAAAGGAAAAGAGAAAAAGTTCATCAGTGAACCAGCTAGCATGTCCTTGCCAGTTGGATGGAGAAGCAGGGTCATTTTCTTTCTCTTAGCATGAGGTATTTGCATACTTGGCTGTATTCTTATGTTGAAGGGCAACTGCTCCCATGGTTCTGATCTCAGTGAGATGCAAAGACATGGTTTGGAATAGATTGACTTTAATTCATTTAAACAATGGATGAGCTAGGATAAAATTATTTGAGGAAAACCTACCTTAGATGCACAAAATATTATTTATACAGATTTCCAATTGCCTTTGAGTAATTTGGACTAGTATTATGTACTTTGAATTTCTCTTTGTAATGTGGGGGGACCAAATAAGAAAACTACTGATTTATTCTAAGGAAAATTCCTGTTTAAATATTTCAGGTAAGATGTAAGATACTTCTTGAATATTGTACACAAATTTCATATCATACAATATGTTTGTTTATATCATCGTCCCTCAAATATTTAACTATCTCTCAAGTTCATGAGCACCTTTTAGATAGATATTATGTCATATTAAATGCTTTTTATTGCTACTTTGAGATACACAATTAAGCCTCAAGTAGGAATTTAACAGCTTTTTTTTGTATGCATAAACATGCAAGACAGATACACATATTTAACACAACA
This sequence comes from Peromyscus eremicus, assembly GCF_949786415.1. Taxonomy (NCBI): domain Eukaryota; kingdom Metazoa; phylum Chordata; class Mammalia; order Rodentia; family Cricetidae; genus Peromyscus; species Peromyscus eremicus. The sequence continues at coordinate 37,843,669 of NC_081418.1, forward strand.
TTCACACTATTCTTATTTTAAAAGAAAAATTCTTTTCATAAAAAAATCAAATCAAAAAATAAAAGGATCATCCTTCACTCCTTTCTTTCACTCGTATATCCAGTATATATTATATATAGAACACATTTCAAGTATATTCTCTACTATTCTTTCTCCTTTTCATCAAAACGTCATCATCATCACCATATTTTATGTAGATCTCTACAGTAATTTACTAGTAAACATACTACCTTGTTTTTACTTTAAATTCTATATTTTTTGTATAAAATCTAGTATGATTTCTTTAAAATGTTAAACAGATGTCAGTCACTTAGTGAGAATATTTATTGTCTTCAGTTTTCTCAAAATAAAGTCAATATCTTGTCAGTGGAGGGTTGTTGCGAATTGCAAGTGTGTACTGCTTCAGATGCTACAATGAATAGTCAAATGTCCATTTCCATAATCAGTTTTGAAGGTGTGTGGTGTTCTAGGACTTGATTTTTGGTACCCACCTCCCACTTGAAAATTTAATCATAGTTACAGAACCAAGCAATTTTGTCAAATGGAGGGCTTAATGTTTCCACTGAAATTTTAATAGGAAATCACATTTCTTTCAACATATACTTACTTACTTCAAGTTCACGTGTAAACTTCCAGTAGTTTCTCTTTTAAGGAATAATTTTGTAGTGATGTGGAACAATGCCATCATTTCTGCAAATTTGTTGTTTATATAGACAATAGTAGATATTCTGACAAATTATTATGTTTACATTGACACAAAAACAAATTAAAATCATTTGTGAAATTGACGGAATACAGTAGATGTATTACAACAGTTATGATAGACAAACTGACTTATGGAATAGACGTTTTACTCAGTGTCAGCTGATACACATTAACCAGTGAACTGCATTCCTTAATTTGATAAAGTCAGATGGTAGGGATTTGCTCCAAATATTCCTCAATATTTGTTATTTCTCTTAGTTTCTTCTTTAATGAAGTTTAAACTCAGAGTCTGTATCCCATCAACTTCTCCTGTAAAGCTTCTTTTTTCAAGATAAAGTGTAACACCTCCAGTAAAAAGAAGCTAAATAACCAGATACAAGATAAATTTCCAACTTTGTTCTTATTCCTTTGCTTCAGTGATGTTTTAGAAGAGTAAGTGACAAGCCACAAAAGAGGCTCTTTCCTCACTAAGTATGCAGGTGATACATAAATGACAATAACTGAAAGAAGAAAAAGGAAAACAACGATAAAGTAATTAGTTCATGGCGATAAGGAAAGTGAATTATAATGGAACAAAAAGATGCTTTTTAAAAGTTTTTTTTTTTCCAGAGAGCAAATACAGGGACTAGTGTAGCACAATGGACTAATGATGACTGGCCTCATTTCTCTTCACGATCCTGGGTTCATTTTAGGATAAAATAATATAAAGTGCTCCAACAAGCTTAAGAGTTCTCTCATGCTGGGAACCTCTGTTATTTGCTAATTGATGAGCATGAGTGTCTCCTTGAGTGATGAGGGTCAATATCACTTGTGATATAATAGCATCACAGAAAAACATTATGTACATCGCTTTCTATAACTGACTCTACTGAAACCCTCATTACGACACTGATGTTCAAATTGAAATTGTATTTTTTAACTGAGAAATTATGTTGAAAATATGATAGTATGTGGGGACATTTGTGTCCCTCTCAGTGTATTACAGAAATCACATTATTTAGACAACAGTACTGTGGAGCTCTGAGTTATGTAACTCATTCTAGAACCCTGTGATGATACCATATAGCAGGGACTTAGTCTTTAGGCATCCATCAAAAATACAGGCAAGTCAACAAACATACTTGATTTCATCCCCAAGAATTTGGAGAAAAATGGCTATTTGAACTTCATAGAAAGTATCAACAGTTTAAAAGAAATGTATTTTGGCTAGGAACCCAGTCCAATATTTTCCTCTGATGCCTTGATATTCTTCCTATATATTGTCCTTTGTCTTCTGGAAGAAGGAAGCAGCAGGTGAGCTGAGGGGACCACAGTCTCAGTGAGACACCAGTGGATCCAACCAAGTGAAATCTATATTTAATGACTGGATCATACTCTACTCACTGGTAACAAACTCTCCACCTGAAAATGGTCTAATAATGATATCCTTGTGATATTTTATTTGTGCACCCCAATAAAACTTATTTGGGAATCAGAGGAAAAAGCCAGCCATTATATTAAATATAGAGGTATAGTCCTAGCATTTGGGAGGCAGAGATTCATCTGGATCTCTGTGAGTTCAAGGCCAAACTGAGAACAGAGCCAGAAGTGGTGGCACACGCCTTTAATCCCAGTGCTAGTTAACCATAGAGGTCTGAAGGTCTTGACAGACAGACAGGAAGTGATAGGGCTGGGCAGAAAGGGGAAGTGATGAAGTTGGGCAGAGAAAGGAAGTAAGACAGCAGGGCACAGGAAGGTATATAGGCACAAGTATACAGGAAGTAGCCCTCTCTGGAGACTGAGGAGTTGGAGAGGTGAAACTGGCTATAGCTTCTTTCTGCTTCTCTGATCTCTCAGTTTTCACCCCATTATCCTGCTCCACGTTTTTAATTAAGACCTTTTAAGATTCGTCTTACATAACATCTTACATATCCTCTTTAGGTATGTGGGATATCAAGAAGTTTAAGTAAAATGCTTAAAATAGTACTAGCATAGGACAAGATGAAAAAAAAAAACAACAAAAATTTCTAATTTAACTTTATTTTGCAAAAACATCATTGTAAAATACATATTACTTAAAATGTAAATTCTATCTAATGTAAAACTTTTAGAAGTAATAAAGGAATACAAGGAAAAAGAAGACTGTATTTTGGGCAAATGAGTTCTGCTCTTATTATTACTGCCTATTATTGTAAATTTGATCAAGATCTTGAGAATGTAACTTAAACTCTTCTCACTTCAAGTTTTGCCTTTGTGAAATGACAACTATTTTCTTTGCCTCATCTTCCTAAAAAATGTATGGGTGGAAGGGCCTTACATACAGTAAAGCTGAATGTGTTGAATATGCTGGCAAGTGAGGAGATTCAATACCTTTTAATCAATTATTTTTAAGTGTAAAAAAATGTAATATTTTTCTTATTTTATCTTGACTAGTTGGCAAATAATCTCTTAGATTAATGATTCATAATTTATTTTTAGATGTTTTGAGTTTTGTGTAAAATTTAATTATAAATGAAATATTCTAAACATGTTTTATTTATATGCTGCCTTATAATTTTATTTGAAATGAACTTTCACCAGTTTTCTAAAATCTCTTCAAATCATACACTTTTTCCCAAATATACATTCATATGTGTGTAACAACAATGATTAAAGTAGAGATCATAAATTTGTGGGGGAGTGGAGGTATATAGGAGGAGTTAGTTGGAGGGAGGGGTAGTAGTGTAGTAGATGAAAAGTTCATGCATCAATTGCTCACAATATACTATTAAAAATAAAATATAGTACATGTACACAGTAAAATATTGTTCAAATAAAAATGAAATTTGATAGTAAGTGGATGGATCTGTAAATAATCACTCCATGTGAGGTAAATCAGACTCAAAGAAGACAAATGTTTCATTTTTTTCACTCACATATGGATGCTAGTCTTGAAATTTTGGAATAATAGAGCTGAAAGGAATAAGTGGGATGGGAGTTGTGTGGACAGGATAAAGGAAAGAGCATAAGAAAGAATAATAAACAATAATGGAAATCTACTACTGTAGTAGATTCCTGAAATACACACATAAAATGAATTTAAATGGAATTACTCCTATAATGAGCAACAGTGCCTCTCCCAGACATCATAGATGATCAAATAAAAAAGCCAAGTGCCATATATGAGTTATCTCTTTTTGAGTTGTTGGTTAATAAGGTTACACAGAACCTTCCCAATATTATAGGCTACTTGTATTATATAGGTTACCTTCTAAAACTTCATAAATTATAAAATCCTAATCTGAAGACACCACATATTTGTATCACAGATTATAGAGAAATCAAGCTGGTACCAACCAGAAACTTTATCTCTGCTGACTAACTTTAATAGTACCACTAGGTTCTACTTATGGTACCAGGGGAGAAAATAATTAAATAGCCCTACCTACCTCCAAACCCCAAAAGATAAAGTAATGACTATTCTGGCAAGATATATCTAATGGAACAATAGTATCATGAATATTATGGGAATAACCAACCCTTCTTGGTAGCATTTAAAAATGAGTCTACAAGGTAGAACTCATGCCTGGGCTCACAACTCATGACTGGCAAGATCATAGGCCCTAAGGAAGAAACTAGTCTTCTTATTCTGTTAAATGACAAAGTATTAAACATTCCCTAATTTCTTTACTTTACACTCATAAATTAGTGAATCTCTCAATCCTTAGCAGAGAAGCTTCTTATTCCATGTTGACTAATAAAGAAACCCAAGAATGGTCAATTTGAAGAAATTGTGGCATGCTCAGCTCTAAATGGGACATCTGTTAGAATTCTGCATTGAAACCAGGGTCCTGGGCTTTTTTTGGTTGGGAGACTTTTAATGACTGTTTCTATTTCCTTAGGGGTTATTGGTCTATTTAAATTGTTTATCTGGTCTTGATTTAACTTTGGTATGTGGTGCTTATCCAGAAAATTGTCCATTTCTTTTAGATTTTCCGATTTTATGGAGTACAGGTTTTTGAAGTATGACCTGATGATTCTCTGGATTTCCTCATTGTCAGTTGTAATATCTCCCTTTTCATTTCTGATTTTGTTGATTTGGATGCTCTTTCTCTGCCTATTGGTCAGTCTGGATAAGGGCTTGTCTATCTTGTTGATTTTCTCAGAGAACCAGCTCTTTGTTTCATTGATTCTTTGTATTGTTCTCTTTGTTTCTATTTTATTGACTTCTGCACTCAGTTTGATTATTTCCTGGCATCTATTCCTCCTGGGTGACTCTGCTTCTTTTTGTTCTAGAACTTTCAGGTGTGCTGTTAAGTCACTAGTGTGAGATTTCTTTATGTGGGCACTTAGTGCTATGAATTTTCCTCTTAGCACTGCTTTCATAGTGTACTGTAAGTTTGGGTATGTAGTACATTCATTTTCATTGAAATCTAGGAAGTTTTTAATTTCTTTTTTTTTTTCTTCCTTGACCCATTGGTGATTCAGTTGAGCATTATTCAGATTCCATGAGATTGTAGGCTTTCTGTAGATTTTGTTGTTGTTGAAATCTAACTTTAAGCCCTGGTGGTCCAATAGAATTCAGGAGGTTATTCCATTTTTTTTTTGTTTTTGTTTTTGTTTTTGTATCTCAAGCCTTCAGCAAAACTCAGAAATCATTGTGGAAGAGTAAGCAGGAAGAAGAGCCAGCAGTAGTAGACATCTCCTATTCGCCTTTCATGAGATGGTCATTGTACATTTTAACTCATAGCAGTTGTAGCTACACAAACATAGGCCTATGTAAGATCCAATCAGCAACACTCCTAAATGCTATAAGCAGGGCCTCAGGAAGCCCCACCGGTAGCTCAGTGGGTATTAGAAACTGATGGTTTCTGACAATGAGAGTCCGTTTCTTCAGGCATGTGTTGCTTGACAGGTTACACACAATTTGTAGATAGTCCTACAGCTGAGCCCATGCAGGTATCACTAAGTAGGTCCATTGCATTACAAGTTGGGATTGGAAAGTGGTGGTAGATAGAACTGTAGAGAAGGGATTAGGGAGTGGATATTATCAAAATAAATTATATGCATTATAAAATCCTCTATAGAAAGAGAATGCTAATACATTCCTTTGAAAGAAATCATTTGGTATTTTCTATATGACTTCAATGTAGCTGTTAACACTGTATATTGATTCTGATAAATAAATATCTGGGCAGTGGTGGCGCATGTCTTTAATCCCAGCACTTGGGCGGCAGAGCCAGGTGGATCTCTATGAGTTCGAGGCCTGCCTGGTCTACAGAGCGAGATCCAGGACAAGCATCAAAGCTACACAGAGAAACCCTGTCTCGAAAAACAAGAAGACAAACAAACAAAACCAAACCAAAACAATAACAATAAAAAGAAGTAAAAATAAAACAAAACAAAAGTCAGAAGACCTTCCAGTATTGAGATCTTGTCTTTTGTCTGAGTAGTTTCACTTTCCTTTCTGTGTTTTATTGACTTTAAGACTAAGGTGCTTCTTTGAGCTCCTTACAAGCTCTGCAATGCTGTCTTTGGTCTGTCTGATCATTAAATTGCCCTGCTGACTGTTGCTACAAACTTCTGCCAAAAACTGCGGGTGTGTGGCATCCTTCCTCCTTTGCCTGTCTTTTTTTAAAAAATAAATTTATTTATTTTACATCCAGGCCAAAATTTCCTCTCCCTCTTCTCCTCCCAGTCCCCCCCCCACACACACACCTTCCTCTGTTGCCATCTCCCAACCCACTCCCCCTCCACTTCTGTTTAGGAAAGGACAGGCCTCCCACGATTATTAACAAAACATGGCATATCAAATTGAAGTACATCTAGGCACCTCCCCATGTATTAAGACTAGGCAAGGTGACCCAGTATGAGGAGTAGGGTCTCAAAAGCCAGTAAAAGACTAGTAGTAATGCAAGGGGTAGTCAGCGTGCACCTGCAATTTCAGTTACATGGATGGTTTCTGTCTTACATGGTATATGTGACAAACCCATGCTAATTTATGTTCATGTATATTTTTCATGGATTCCTTTGGTTTATATTGTATTATCTTCTCCCAAACAGACACACACACATACACACACACACAGACACACACAGACACAGACACACACACACACACACACACACACACACACACACACACGCACTACTAAGTTTTACTTAAGTTGTTATTATTCTTACAAAAACATTTTCACTTCAGCCATGCATATTGAGGAACTCTCAACCCAGGATCAGTTCAAATTTCAAAAGGTATATGGATTTAAAGTTGAGTTTCTGTTCTGGTGAACTGATTGTCCTCATCTGAAAAGAGGATTGTATTACCAGATAAAAGATTACTCTCTGAACTCCGGTTTCTGTTCCCTGAGTTAGCAGACCTGTTAAAAGTGCTTTTAATTTCTTTACATTCTGTGCTTTTCTCCTGCTTCCCCTGCACTCAGAGAATACTCAGAATGAAGCTTTGAACTTGATGCCCAGCTCCTTTATCCTCCTGTAGACCTAGTTCTGGTTATTCTTCATAATCACTTCTTTTATGCCTTCAAGTAGTTGTTTTCATCTACAGTACGAGTACGTAATTAGTGTCTGCAGGGAGTTTGGTGTAAATCATAGTCTTCTAAGAGAGATGTGACAGTCATTACTAAGTTTTTTTTTAAGGGTCAGGGCTGGTTTTATAGAAAAATAACAGGGAACATAAACTAAAGTGATGTCCATTTATTGACCACCCTTTATTGATCACACTTCATAATAGAACATCTGATTCAAGTTAAATGCTCCCTTTTGTCCAGTTACAAAGGGCATCAGAGCAATGGCTACAGATAAATTCTGGTCACACGTAGGTTCTTGACTTGATAAGTACCCATTATGAAAGGTACCAAAACATTATGATTCTAAAACTATAATGGGGAGGGGGTGTTTTAAAGTGTCTCCAGGCAGTAAGTATACTCCTTACTCTTTCAGTGGATTTGTTGATGAACCCTGCTTGTGAGGATTTGTTTAATTCTCTTAAACTGGATGGAGTGATTGTCCTGTGTGAGATTAGTAAGTAATGGAACCCACTCTGCAAAATGTCACTTCCTGCCTTCTTATGAATTGCTAGATTTCCTCTTTTAAGTTTGGAGGGTTTTTTCCTTTATATCTGATATTATTTTTTAGCTTTTTATCCTGTGAGACATATATATGTGTGTGTGTGTGTGTGTGTGTGTGTGTGTGTGTGTGTGTGTGTTAATTGACAAGAATTGAGCAATTTTGACATTGAAATCTTAAAGATAGCAAATACATTGAAACAATTTAATAACATTAGCATACATCTTACATAAACAGTTGGAGTTTAGAAATTCCTCTTTATTGAAAAAGGGTTCATGCAGACAGCAAACAAATCTATGTTTTTACATATCAGAATAGAGTTTGAAAAACACAGATACACCTCTTTAATCTGTGCAGGATATTTCCAGTTTCTCACAATAAAATTTAAAATAGTTTCATGTAAGCTAACATTCAATTAAATGTTTTCTATATAGTACATCACAATAGCCAAAGAGACCCGAATGTTAGTGTTCTTTTGAAACCATGTGAATGGGTGATATTTCTTTTAAAAGCAGTGTTACATGTGCAGGTAAATGAAGGTGCTCAGAGGTTTGGATCCAAAATTATATTGTAGCTTCTAGCGAATGAAAGAGATGGCAACCTCAAAGACCAGACTTTTTAGAATAAGCACAATAAAAAAATAATAACAAATACCCTAAGGCATTGGGAGAACAAACAATCCCTCTTGTGTGCCTGACAGAAGATTTGTTTGTGGTTTTAAGTTTCAGATGCTGAAAACAAGGTGATTATTTGTCCAAAGAAGTGAATTTCTCTTCAAGCTCTATTGGTAGAAATGACTACACTTTTGAGCTGAGAAGATAAAAGAAACTTTTTCTTATAAGTTAAATAGCCTCCAAATAGGCTTAAATATATAAAATATATTCAGTTCAAAATAATTGTTCCAAATCTTTTTAGCTTCAATTTGCCTGATTTTAGAAGGAGGATTCTATTATAATAATGCCAGGGTTCATATATTGTTACTACTTGACTATGTATATTTATTTCAAATTATTTAATATTTAAATACTCCAATTACTCCTTCTGCTTAAGGAAGAGGTCTTGAGGATCAAAATGAATATTAAATATGATGAATTCAAGAGTATCTGGCACACAAGAAGTACTGTGTAATCAGACTTGATTGCAAGGCTTAATATTATTACTGTTACTGAGTAAAGATATATGAAAGTCTACCCATTACATTAGCATAGGATTCAGTTTCTTTCCAAGGTTTGATTTAAAATGTAGTGCTTAGAGTGTTCAGAGCTACTGATCCTTGTCATAGAACCAGCCAGTCTTATCTAACAAAACACTTGATGTCCCCATTGGCTAGATTCTGAAACAGCAGTTGATGTGCTGTGGAATAATGCTTTTGTACACTGGTTTAAAAAAATGCTGATTGGCCAGTACCCAGGAAGGAATTATAGGCAGGATCAGCAGACAAGGAGAATTCTGGAAAGAGGAAGAGCAGAGTCAGGAGGTGCCAGCCTACTGTCCGGGGAGCAGCATGTAATGGCACACAGGTAAAGCCACAGAACACGTGGCAACATGCAAATTCACAGAAATGGACTAAGTTTAAATGTAAGAGCTAGTCAGTGGTAGGCCTGAGCTAATGGCCGAGCAGTTTTAATTAATATAAGCTTCTGAGTGATTATTTTATAAGTGGCTGTAGGGTCTGTGGGGCTGGGCAGGAAAGGAGCAAACTTCAGCTACACTGATGTGTCTCTTTTTCTCTAGACACTCTGACCTCATTCTCAGTTCAGAGAAAAAGAAAACATTACTTCTGTAAGTCATGGGTCCATCATGCTGTGCACTTCTCAGATTTGCTTATTTTTACAACAGAGATGGTTCTTCACAAATTGAGGAACGTTTCTGGGGTAGGTCACAATTCTCTTCTACAAAATACCCAAGAAAGTCAAGTCCAAGGAAACAGATGGATTTGCCTCATGGTTTTAGAGGTCTATGATTACCTGGCCCTGTGTCTTTGGGCATATGCTGACATAGAGCACCGTGATGGGAGCATATGGTAAACGAGGCTTCTCATTTTATAGCGCTAGGGGATCAAAGACAGGAAGGGCCAAAATCTCAGTATACCATTCAAGAATGATGCCCAAATTATCTCAATTTCTTCTACATATGTCTGCTTCCTAAGACGTTTAGTAACCTCTTTAGATACTCCCAGTAACCTCAGTGTCAGGGTATACTCTAGAGCCTAACAATGGAAGACACTTTGCAGGTAACATTATGACAGACACTGTGCTGTCCCTTGGGCCTACAACTTTTAATAATGACTCCTCACATCCTGACTGTGGCACTAATGTTCAGTTGGGACATTAGGGGAAGATGGCACCATTCTGGCATAAGTTGCCTGTTTTTCAGAGAGCTAGCCCTCGGCTCCTTCTGTAGCCTTTGTACTAAAATTGATGACTTTAGAAGGATACAGTTTTCTGTAAGTCTCTACTTGGGAATTCCTGTTATCCCTCACTTCTACCCAATATGAGACAACAGTTAATACATTTGAATAAGGATTTGTTTGAATATCAATCTATATTTTTTCTAACATTTTGTCAGCCTGGTTATCAATTCACTTTGACTTACGTTGAGGTTTCTGAAGGATAAAAATGATGCTCAGCCATTTTGCCTGCGAATTCTGGTTATTAGTGGTGGCATTTGGGAGGGAGGACACGTAACTCCTGTTGCCTAAGTGTCAGGCTCTTGATAAGCCATACTGTTTTATTAGATAATCAAATTCAGAATGCATCGTATCTTGCATATTTTTGGCATTCGTTGCATCTTAATATGAGTGTAATTATCAAAAGAATCTTTATGAAATAATTTAATATTTTTGGAAGTTTTAGGATAACCCTGAATACTGTCTTGATTACGAGCCTCTGGAAAGATCATCTCTGCTTGTTTTGTTGTTATTTATAACTTTATCACAGAGAAATTTCAGAAGTAGCTCTGTGTGGGAGCAGCTTACAAAGTTCTTTCTATTCTCTTTGTAAATTTTTATTGTGTTTCACAATGAAAAATGCATTTAGCTTCAATTTTAGTCTAAATGGCTACACATTACAAACCAGAATCCCAGGATTTCAGTTCCTCCCCCACCCTCTCTCTCTCATTTTTAAAATTCTTTTTAAATCTTTAAAAATTTTATATCCATGAATGTTTTACCTACATGCATGTATTTGCACTATATGTGAGTCTAATGTCAATGTAGGTCAGCAAAGGCCATCGGATCCTCTGAAAGTAGGATTAGACATGGTCATTGGAAAAAGAACGCTGGTCTTCTGAAGCAGCAACAAGTGCTCTTAACTTCAAAGCCATCTCTCAGCTTCCTGAATATTTCTTTTTGATATTTTGATATTAAACACTTTAAACTTCTTTGGACATGGGCAGGGCTTGTAAGCAGGACCACATGTGTCTACTGTAACCAAACAGAGTATGTTAGTGCTCAACTCCTTTCCTCCTTTTTTCTGAAGGCTGCACCTCTGGCCCATGGGATGTTGCCACTCACACTGAGAGTGATATTAGTCATCTCAGTTTCCAATCTGCAGTCTGTCACAGACATATCCAGAGATTTGTCTCCAAGGTAATTCTAAATCCTATCTAGTTGACTATCAAGATTATGTGCGTGCCTTTACAACTGATGTTTACATGTACAAAATATCAAAGAGTATGTGACTGTGGTGAGAAGCTGTCTATTTTCTCAGAAGTACTGTTGTGGAACAGGACCTTCTTGGGCATTGCTTACCAAGTAGTAACATAACATATGTGAAGTTAAAATCCTTCAGGCAACAGAAGTCAAAGTCATATAAGCCTCTGATTTTTTTTGTAAGAAGCATTAGATGAAAAGGAATAAACAATTCCATTAAATATTAATCATTCACTCTCTTTGCAGTACCTTTTTTAAAATGTTCTTTGTCCTGTATCTTTAACATCTAGTAGTTTTCACAGCATCATGTCTCTACACTGATGAAAGATGACAGGCAGATTCAGGACTCGAGTGCTGAGTCAAGACAGCCATTAGAGAGAATTGGGCGGCCCTATCTATCATCTCAACCTTTACGAAGAGCTAAAATTACAAATGCCTAAGATGAGAATAAAGAGTCTGCAAGGATGTTTAGCAGTTTTAGCAGCACATGAAGTTACCTTAAAAACAAGTAATGATAATTAGTTAATTAGAAGTCAAAGATTGCCTAGGTATTAAGAGATTTCTGAGAAGAAAGCATGAATGTAGAGCAATAAAAGCTGCACTACAAAGATAATTCTCCTTTTTAATGTTCCCAGTTCAAAAAATATTGGTTGTCTTTTAGATGTTAGGAAATAGTGCTATGTTGAAAATAGTAGAAGTAATTAAAAGAGGATCATTATGGAGCAGCATGAGGATTTTGCTTTATTCACTGATGATCCCCCAATTTAAAAAGTGCCCCATGGAAAAGAGATTTAAGTGTTGACATTATCAATAGCTCGGGATTCTATTTATTCAAACAGCCTCAGTAATCAGCCTGATTGAAATGAACTGCTACATAATGAGGAGGATTTATCTCTTTCCAAATGATCTGGATGCTACCAAATTTAAGGTTCATTCAGATTATTTAAAACAACCTAGAAATAATAATTCATAACTTACATGTGGCAACGTTTCCTCAGATGTATGCTATTTATTTTTTAACGTATATAGAAATGGACAAACTCTACTACTGAACAGTCTCTTGAGAAAACACAGACATGGTTTCTTTGTGTCCATGTGTTCTCCATTTCTCCCTTAAATATTCATGACCACTGAAGTTTTCTCTCTCATTATATTCTTTGTAGTATACTTTACATGAAATAACATAGGTCATAGGCTTCTGAATCTGTCTCCTTTCACTTGAGATTCATCTGTATTCTTGGCTAAATGAATTGTTCTTTTAAGGAGTAGTATTCCACTGTGAAGATGCATGATGTCATAGTCCACTTAATTCATTTCTTAAATGGGCAATGTTTGATTGTTCCTGGTTTGGGGTCAGCTTTTATAATATGTTTAAAATTTACATGAACATTTTCTTGGTAAGGTGTCTTAGTATCTACTGATGTTATAACAAAATTTCTGAAGCTGGGTACATTTGAAAGACATTAAGTTTATTTGCCTAACAGTTTTTGAAGTTGGTCAAGAAAAATTTTTGCCAGTTGTAGCAAAGATCTGAAGGAAGACGAAATTATAGTGGGAGCAAGTAGAAAAGGAAGAGATCACATGATGGGGAAGTCTGCCATCAGGCTTATTCCTTTATAACATCTATCTCACATGAAATAACAACTACATGAGGTAAGCTGCATTTCCAAGGAATTCTGGATAATTTTATGCCAATTTTACACAGGCTGGAGATATTTGGGAAGAGAGAGCATGAACTGAAAAAAAAATCTCCCTACCATACTGGCTTATGGGCAAACCTGTGGGACATTTTCTTAATTCATGATTAACAAAGGAAAGAATCATTATGGGGTAGTGCCTTTCCTGGGTAGGTGGTCCTAGGGATGTATAAGAAAGCAGATTGAGCAAGTCAGGAGAACAAGTCAGTAAGCTACGCTCTTCCATGGCCTCTGTTTCAGTCTTGATTCTAGGTTCCTACCTTGAGTCATTGCCTTGATTTCCATTATGATTTACAACTATAATTGGGACATATAAGATAAAATAAACTATGTCCTCCCCAATTTGCTTTGGTCATGGTGTTTTATCACAGCAATAGAAACCCTTAAACACAAGGGAAGCATCACGCTCAATTTCCTACTTACTTTCTCAGTCACTATTAGAACCATGCCACCTTTGACATTATTGAGATGAGAACTGAGCTCTAGCACAAAAATTCCATAATGGAAGGTCTAACTCCCCATTATAGATCATGATAATAGCTTCTGTTTTTGTTTTTGTTTCTGTTTTTGAAACAAGGTTTCTCTGTGTAGCCTTGGTGCCTGTCCTGAATCTCGCTCTGTAGACCAGGCTGGCCTTGAACTCACGGAGATCTGCCTGGCTCTGCCTCTTGAGTGCTGAGATTAAAGGTGTGCACCACCACCTCCCAGCTGATAATAGCTTCTGTTATAGGTCGTGGTTTCTAGATTCCTCATAACAATGGAGAAATGAAATTTCACTACAAGAGGTACCAGGAAATGATATTTAGAAGGAAGATGAACACAAGGCATCACTGTGAAAACAACTAAAAAAATCTTGACCTTCAAAGACACATAGAGCTGCTTATTGAAGAGCTAGAGAGAACTTACCAAGACTGAACCATATGTCTTGCTTATCTATAAAGTAAAAAATAATTAGAAAGAAACAATTAGGGTCAGAATTATCAGAAGAGCATCCACAAACTTACTATTATTGTCTTTTGTGACTATGTGACATTTCTTGGTAACACTCATTGACCAAAAAACCTTGTGAAGTAACTGAAAGTGAAATAAATAAACTTACAAGATCTGACCTATTTTCTAGAATATTTCCTCACAGAGACCCAGAGACATTTCCTCAGAGAGCTTCACACTGTGAGTAATGGAATAGGCAAACATTTATGAGGACTTCTGGAAACAGACTCAAGTTGACATTGCTGCTTTATAACATGAAGCAGTGACATGACCTCCTGTTAGTAATAGGCTGAATTGTGTACAAGTACCACCAGGAACTATGGTAAACAATGACCTCTCAGTTTTGCCAGTGGGTCCATACCCTATGTATTTTCTCTTATCTTCAACATAAAAGGATCTATTTTACAATTGAACGATGACTTACGGAGTAATAGATATTATTTTAGCAAAATTGAACTTTTCTTCCTTCCTTCCTTCCTTCCTTCCTTCCTTCCTTCCTTCCTTCCTTCCTTCCTTCCTTCCTTTCTTCTTTTCTTTCTTTCTTTCTTTCTTTCTTTCTTTCTTTCTTTCTTTCTTTCTTTCTTTCTTTCTTTCTTTCTTTCTTTCTTTTATTCTTTCTTTTGAAGACAGAGTTTCTCTGTGTTTCTATGACTGTTCCACAACTCACTTTTAGACCAGGCTGGCCTCAAACTCATAGAGATATGCCTGCCTCTGCTTCCCTGAGTGCTAGGATTAAAGGCATGTGCCAACACCACCCAGCAAAATTAAGCTTTCTTAAATGGGCACTCTGTCTAAGGGAGTAAATGAAGCTCTATTGGAAGAAAAGCAAAAGCTTATTGCTACTCTTAGAAACTTAAATAGCCCAAGAAAGTAGGCGCTATCAACTCTGATTTTAATTTTCAGTCTGTTATTTATAAAAGCCAGATGATTCTAAGGGATAGCAAGGGGACACTGAAAATTTACCCAGTAGTACGTAGCCTTACTTGTAATGACAATGTCTGATTTGACACCATTTTGAAGTGATTGATTTGGGCCAAGATACATGTCATATAGTCACTGATGTGATAAAAGGATTTTTCTATTTATATCAGAAAACAATTTCAGAAAAGATCTTATTGATTTGCAAAGGGATAACACAAGACAAATACTACCATGCTAGACTGTATTAGCTCTCTACCCCTTACCATAATAAAATTGGAAGAAAGATTTATACTTTGAACACACCAAACAAAACACATCACACAACTTTCAGTGACATGTAAATTGCATCAGATAAGTAAGAACTATTTTGGGGAGGATATCCTGTTGACTAGTGATGCACAAGCTCTAGAAGGTGAAGCTTATCACTTAGAGAGCCAGAGACTTCAAGTTCTAATAAAATATTGGTTTGAATTATACATATGAAACATGTAAACCCTTGCCAAAAGAAAAGCCATGTTATTTTATTTTGTATTTTCTTAAACTAAGAAGGAAGAACAGCACTGAAGAGACCTCATTCTACATATTTCATACTTTGAAATTCTCTTCCAACTTCATATATTAGTTTCCAAAAACTTAGATACATTATAAAGAGAAGTAGTTGGAATTGATGACTATCCCTGGCAGTTCTTGATGAACTGAAACCTTCATGTAACAAAGGCTGAGGAACTATTTTCTGCCAATGTAATGGGAAAAGCTTAGAAAGTAGATGTTTCCCAAGAACAATCTTAATACAGCTGCAATCTTGTGACAAGGAGGGAGGGTCACAGGAGCCTGTTCAGCTACCATCATGTTTCTAACGTACAAGACTTGTAAACAGTTCTTTAATTTAATTGTGAGATTATTTTAGGTGCAGAGATATAACTAACATATGAAGTTTGGATGTAGCAGTAAAATCTTCTGTACCATATCTAAGTTGTGAGGCAATATGACCTACCTCCAACATATAATTGTATAGGTTCTATGGGGATAAATGTATAAATGATAGAAAAAGGCTGATGTGAAATGTAAAGCAGAACCATAATATAATGCTCTAAGTGTTTATCAAGACATTTTCTGCATTGGATACATAGGAATGTTAAACTTCCAACAAAGAATTTCTGTAATGATCTTGTATTCAAGGAACAATAATGAAGCAGGCTCCAGGAATCAAGAAATCTTGTGGGCACCCATTACTAAGTCTCATAATTCTGTCCATTCAGCAGACAGTTTAACAGGATGAAAGAGGTCAATTAAGGGTTTCATACATGGAGGCCCACAAAGGTTTCCTAGTGAGATCTGAGCTTGCTTTACTCAGCAGGGCTACATTAGAAGATTGCTTGACCATGTGCATGGTTACTAGGTGATTGGAGGTGTCTACACCTGGCTGAGCTAGGGGGAGGTCTTTGCTTCACCCCTTGGCATTCGTATAAACAGCCCTTTAGAAGAGACAGAAGGGGCCAGTGAATAAGGATCCAGGCCCTCCTGAGGCTATCCTGTGTTTCTATCTGTTTCTTTCTCTTCTATCCTTTTCCCTCTATATTTCTATCTCAATCTCTTATCCCTCTATCCTCAAGAGTTCCCTGTCATAAAAAAAGTGAGATCTGGTCTCCCACAGTCTTACAAGAAGATGTGAGTATTTGGGGTATATCTGTAAATGGGTAGTGTAGACTGCCATATTAACCATCGCTGTAGCATGAACACCTATACAAAGCACTAGTTGCTTATGATTTTGTGGTTTTGTTTAATTAGTAAATTAAAAATATCATTTAATTAAAAATTTGAGTATATGTAATCTAAGTAAATAATTTCTGTGTTTCATTTCCTCCCAACCCTCCTACATATCCCCATTGCCATCTTTCAAATTCATATATGGAATCATTTTATTTAATTGTTAACACACACACACACACACACACAAGAAACAGTGTGTGTGTACAACTTGCTCAGTCTTTTTTTTTTTTTTTTTTTTTGGTTTTTCAAGACAGTGTTTCTTTGTGTAGTTTTGGAGCCTGTCCTGGAACTCACTCTGTAGCACAGGCTGGCCTCGAACTCACAGAGATCCACCTGCCTCTGCCTCCCTAGTGCTGGGATTAAAGGCGTGCGCCACCACCGCCTGGCCTTTTTTTTTAAACAGGCTAAACTTTTCCAGAGGAGGAAAAGTTGTGACTGTGATGTATAATGATTTGCCTTATAAGTCCACATCAAAAATGTTCTATCATTGCCGGGCGGTGGGTCCCAGTGAGTCCCAGGAAAGGCACAAAGCTACACAGAGAAACCTTGTCTCGAAAAACAAAAAAACAAACAAACAAACAAAAATGTTCTATCATTGAACATCAGAGGGGCCACTGATGACATTGATAGATTAATTATCCAGATTTGGCAAGTTAAAGGCATTTTGTTTAGATAAAAATATAACATAGAACTAATGACAAATATGCTTGGTAGCTATTTCAGGTTTTAAGAAACATATTCTTTAAAAAAATAAAAATTGATTTATCAAAAAATAAAAATAAAGTGGATCATTAGTAGAGAGTCATTTACAAAAATAAAAGAAGGTAAACCCATGGAGATATATATTATGTTGTGTATTCATATTCTCCATTGTCTTAATTCATAGAAAAGACACTAGCTAAATAGAAAGCAGTTGTGAAAACCAGCTTACAAATTAATATCAGTGTATATCTGTGACCCCAGTTCCTACCTTAGTGCTATTATCAAACTCCTAAGAAGTCAGGCTTAGTTTCCAAAGTTGGGACATTTCATGATGCTCTCCATTGATGGTACAATTGGACATGGGACTACATTATATTTTTTATACCTTGCATAATGTATTTGACCATGTTGAAAGGTATCTTCATGCATTCCAAGAATATGTTTGCCTTTCTGGTCTATGAAGCCCCTGGTGAGACTGTTATGTAACAATCTACTAAGCTTTTGAACAAATAGCACTGGTTCACATATAACATTACACTGAACAAAGAAGAACACTCTATAAAGAAGGAGACACAACAACAGGTACATGATCATGGGATCCACTGGAGTCATTCCTTACCATACCACTCAGAAAGTGCTAGCTTGGATAAACTGTTGAGAAGGCATCTTGGAGCTGCCAACTTGAGAGAAATCTGTAGTGATGGAGCACCATACTCCATGATGAGTTTAACACTTGAACTAGATTACCACTGTTTGTCTATTTTAGATGTGTTTGATGATGTAAGTGTAGAACACTTGCATATGCGGACACAGGGGAGTAAGTAGTAGTCAAAATTAGCAGCACTCTCAATTGTTCACTTGAATTACTCTATGCTACACATATGTACAGCTCTGTTCTTTGCATGTTTGCAGGTTTTTACTTCCACAGAGAAAACGTTTTCAACAGACTTAAGGTGAATTCCCTGTTATAATTCAAGCCTTATCTATCCAGTTATTTAAATAAGATTATTTAGATACTTAACTTGATCACTGGAATAGTTTAGAAATTTCTTCACCCAGTGGGGAAATGTAGACATAGTATCCAATGATGCATTAGAGTTTCTTTTGGTGCTCTTTCTGCCTGATATTAGGATTAAGGTAGTAGTTTCAGTAGCATAACAGAAGAACACCACAGTCAGTGTTCTCAGAATGATAATGTAGTTAGTAACCAAGGCTGAGGATTTCACATGGGGAAAAGCCTGGACAATACCCAAAGTCCAGAAGGTATAAGAAAATTCCAGAATGAATTCTAGAGCAGGAATCTGAGGAGTAATTAAGTATCATTATAATTAGGTTAGTTGTTTCTTTCATTCTTAGAGCACACATAGGTTGATAGCTCCATCACTGATAAAATCCTGATAACTAACAGAAAATACCTGGTGGTATTCTATTGTGATGTCCTGACATTTCTTTTGGTGTTTATCTGTTCTAACCTGGTCATAATTTACTTTACTTGAACTTCATATACCTAAAAGTTAAGGCAATCATTTAAATTACAATTTTTTAAATAATTTCTTGGAAACAGAATAAAAACAAACATACATATTGTAATACTGTATTTACAGGTAACATACCTGAGAGGGATTTAATATCCAAAATGTATGAGCAAATCAAATAAATCAATAGTTGGAAAATAAACAACTTTATTAAACCCTGAGCTGAGGGCTGAGATAGTTTTCCAAAGAAGACATAAGGGCAACGTTACATAGAAAAAGTTCTGCATTACTAACCATCAGGGTAATATATATTTAAAACACAATGAGATCTTACCTCACTTCACTAAGCAGATAGTATTAAAAAGATGAAAAATATCAGATATTGCCAAGAATGTGGAAAAGATAGAGCTCCATACTCTGTTGGTTGGAAGATAAATGAGCAAAGCTGTTACAAAAAAAGTGTTGAGCTCCCTCAAACATAAAAAAGGAAACAAAAACATGATACAGCAATCTTACTACTAAGTGTATACTGAAAGCGAATAGAACTGGTTTGTTGAAGAGACAGTTCCAGTCCTGTTTGTTACAGCACTGTTCAGAACTGTTGTGATTAGAATCAATATGAGTTTCTATAAAATAGTGAATATATATGGACAATACACTATATATATATATCCAGTGGAATGCTACTAAAATATGAAAATAAAACCTTGTAATTTGTGGCACCATGCACACTACTGGAGGGAATTCTGTTAAGTGGAGTAAATGAGGTAGTAAAATATTTATACTACATGGTCTTAACCATGTTGATCATCAAAAGAAGTTGAGCTCATAGAAAATTGGTGGGGAGATATTAAAAAGTATTTCTTGTCTCTAGAAAAAGTATTTCTATGTCTCTAGAAAAGGCACCTTTATAGAGGTATACATAGTGAGTGAAAAATGAGTACAAAATTACAGTTAAGTAAGAAATGTACCAAAGGAGGATTGTCCACATATTTTGTATATCAACAAAGATAGAATAAGGGATTTGGAATTCTGTCATTACAAAATCATGACAAATACCTATAGTGATGAATATGCTAAATACCCTGATTTGACCAGCAGGCAGTTTATACATGTATTGTTACACCATGATCTATAGAGGAAACATGTACAATTTTTATTTATCAATTAAAAGATAAGATTTTAAAATATTTTGTATGGGAATATTTAAAATAACACTAAGTCTAGGGAACAAAAATAGGGCAGTTAAGAAAGAAATGTGGATCTGAGAGGAGTTGGGTAAATATGATCAAAATACATTGTACAAATTTTTCAAGTATCAAAACAAAAAGTGAAAAGTAATAATTTGTTGTGGCTTAGTATGGTGAACTTATTAATTGAATGTGAAGACATAAGTACTTTAAAATTTATGAGCT
The DNA here is from genome assembly GCF_949786415.1 of Peromyscus eremicus. Classification (NCBI taxonomy): domain Eukaryota; kingdom Metazoa; phylum Chordata; class Mammalia; order Rodentia; family Cricetidae; genus Peromyscus; species Peromyscus eremicus. The sequence goes on from NC_081418.1 coordinate 37,864,037, forward strand.
ACAGATTATTCAGTTGCATAGTAAACAACAACATAGTGGTAAAAAATAATATAATTCATGTGAAACACTTAGAACAGTAACTGTCTATTATAATCACTCTTACTGTTTTTATTATTACTTTGCAGGAACACATTCAGTTAGGTAAGTCTAGACCACTCTTTTGATATGCAGAATTATCATAATGATAAATATAGAAATATGGGGTTTATCATTAAAATATATTTACTTATTATTATGAATACAAATTATGAGCCATAGGTTCCCTTGAATATTTATTGTCATTCTTAACATTTTTATTAATTTAATTTGGAATCTACAAATGAATAATTTGAATTTTAAATAATTTGCTATACATATTCATTATTAATTCACCACCATTTGCTTAAAATGAGATGTAATTTCATCCCACACTAATTAATGACTATTTAAATCCTTGTCGCCTAATGGGTAGTAAGTGTCAATGCCTTACTTTAGCAGATCCACAACAATAGCAATGATAATAGCAATAAAATAAAAACTAAATGTCAATTCTAGCATGCCTGCCCTCTATTAGTTGTTAAGGGGCACTGCCATTAGAACATAATTAAATAAAAGTTTGAACCTGACACAAGTACAATTAGGCACAAAGATAAAACAGAATGTTCTCCAGTGTCAACCGTTCTTTTTCTAAAGCTGAACAGCCCCTTAAAATGAGACCACAGCCATGACATTTCACATCCTCTGAGCCACTGATGCACAATTAATGCCAATTAAATTTTGTTGACATTTAATGTTAGATATTTTTTCTTTCTCATAACATTTTCTTATTTGTATCCTCAGGCTGTTATGTTTCATTTAAAGTGAGGATAATGAAATATATTTGCATATTATTCTTTGATCTATGTATGATCAACTACAATCCTAAGATCTGTCTGAGTTTTGAAAAGAAAAAGATGAAGACAAAGGAAATTGGGTCAGCACACCTCCAAAAACTACAAAGGACTCATGCATGGGAAAGACTGATTAAAAATACACTTTGAACAATTTAGATATCACAACAGTTAGTTATGTCAAAAGGCTCACAACTCAAAAGAATAAACACTCCTTACAGAGATGGACATTTTCATTGCTCTCCCACTCCGTTCCTCCCCCAGCTCGACCATCCCATTCCCTCATGTTTTCATCTCCCATCGCCTACCCTCTATTGCTCCTCCTCATTCCCAGTTTATTCATGGGGATCTTCTCTGTTTCCTCTTTCCAAGGTGATCTGTACATCCCTCTTAGGGTCCTCCTTGTTTCCTAGTTTCTCTGGAGCTGTGGGTTGTATTCTGATTATTCTTCGTTTTACATCTAGTATCCACTTATGACTGAAAACATACAGTGTTTGTCTTTCTGAGTCTGGGTTACCTCACTCAGGATGATATTTTCTAGTTCCATCCATTTGCCTGCAAATTTCATGATCCCATTTTTTTTTTTTACAACTGAGTAATACTCCATTATGTATATGTACCACATTTTCTTTATCCATTCTTCTGTTGAGGAACATCTAGGTTACTTCCAGCTTCTGGGTATTACAAATAATGCTGGGCATTTTAAATTGTTTTGATATGACAATTTTGAAATGGGCACAAGTATTGATATATCACATTATACCCTATGAATATATCCATGTATTATGTATCAGTTAACAAGTGTTGGTCTCAAGATTGATCATTGAAAATGAGAGATGAAAGAGATCAGAATCAAATATGAAATAAACAAGTAAATCTTGTGAGGCCTATGTATAATAATGAAAGGATTAAATTAATAATATATTGATTATATTTTGGCGAATATATAAAATGCTAGCCTATAAATACAACATTAGAATGTTGTCTTATACTCTGGTAACTCTTAAGTCTTGCATGGAATTGACACAAGAGATTTGGTGCTGTTGAGTTCTGGTTTTCCAAAGATAAAATATTCTTAGGAAATCTCATCCTACAAGCTCATACAAAGCAAGTATCTTGTCAAATAGTTTATTTCCTAATCCTATAACTAAAAAACAAGCAGAATTAGCCATCACCACAAATGCTTCATTATTTTTGTGGTGATAAAATTTGACATGTTTTAATTTAGCAACCTTGATTCCCAGTAAATTCGTATCTGCTCTGCGATGTATATTAAAATCTTAATCCTCTTGTATATCTGAGTCTTTGTATATTTTATATAATATCTTCCCCTTCCACTGACTTTCTCCATATATAACATAGAAACTGTTATTTATACATATATACATAAATACTCATGTTATATATTACATATATATATATTTTATATGTTCTATTATATATTAATATATAACTACTTATGCTATTTATCTATAAATATATGCATTACATAAACATGTCCTTCATTTGTTAACACTTTTCCAATTTGTTTTTAGGGTTATGAACTAGGAATTTAGAAATAAATTTAAGGTGATTTTTGACAATGAGGATTCATGTGATATCTAATTTACTCACATCAAGTACTTCTTTGAGTTATTTCTCATTATCATTTTAAATGAATATTAAAATAATATTAAGTTTTCTTATTAACTTGATTTCTGCTTTTTGGACAATCAGCATTCATTCAGGGAGGTAAGATTTTGTTAAAAAATAATATGGGAAATTAACATGCAGAATGCAGTAGACATTAACCTTGTTGATAAATGTATCTGTAGCTGGAGAGTTTCTCTCTAGCTCCTGCCAAGCCCCGGCAGTCCCGCAGCCCACTTATAAAATAAACACACAGATGCTTATATTATTTAAACTGTTTGGCCTAATGCTCAGGCTTCTTGCTATCTAGTTCCTATATCTCAAGTTAACCCATATCTATAGTCTATAATTTGCCACATGGCTTGTGCCTTACCGGTACCTTACATCTTGCTTGTCATGGCAGCAGCTGGCAGCGTCTCTCTGACTGCCTTCCTGTTCCCTCAATTCGCCTCTCTGCTAGTCCCACCTATACTTCCTGCTTGGCTACTGGCCAATCAGCATTTTATTTATCAATCAATCATAGCAATACATTCACAGCATAGAGAACATGCCACAGCATATATCCATGATACTTCTTATGTTACCAAAACAAAAAAAATCAGAAAATCAGTTATAAACATTTTCAGCATTTGATAGGTTCTCTAATAGATATTATCAACTAAGGGATGAGAAAAAGTGATTATTTAATTATTTTTGCACAGTTTTCTGTTTGATAGACCCCATAGTATTTACTCTGTTCTAAAATCTCCTTTAGAAAAACTGTAACTTTACCTGACTTTACATTGATATGTATCCTCCCACCTCTTGTCAGATCACAGCCTTGGAAACCATGCAGTTCTACTAGTATGGCAAAGTTGCTTGAGGAGAATCACTCTAAAACTTTATACTCTAAAGTTAGAGGAGGAGGATTCCAGAAAGCTTTGAAGGATCTATTAAAAATTAGTCACCTATGCCGGGCGGTGGTGGCGCACGCCTTTAATCCCAGCACTCGGGAGGCAGAGGCAGGCGGATCTCTGTGAGTTCGAGGCCAGCCTGGGCTACCAAGTGAGTTCCAGGAAAGGCGCAAAGCTACACAGAGAAACCCTGTCTCGAAAAACCAAAACCAAAACCAAAAAACAAAAAACAAAAAAAAAACAAAAAAAAAATTAGTCACCTAGCCGGCGGTGGTGGCGCACGCCTTTAATCCCAGCACTCGGGAGGCAGAGCCAGGTGGATCTCTGTGAGTTCAAGGCCAGCCTGAGCTACCAAGTGAGTCCCAGGAAAGGCGCAAAGCTACACAGAGAAACCCTGTCTTGAAAAACCAAAAAAAAAAAAAAAAAAAAATTAGTCACCTACCCAAAGTATACATTCAAGTCATTCCCACAAGTTAATTCATAATAGCAGTCAGACTGAAGAATGTAAAGATACTAGGTGAGTTCACAACACCTGACAAAGATATAAATTTTGTTTTGTAATTGTAGATTTTTCTGAATTGAATTAGATACTGAACCTAAATTTAAAAAGTGTATTGTATCTGTGAACCATCGCTAAGGCAATCCAGTTCTGATCTTGCCCTAGAAAGCCAGTAAGAATTGTCCTTACAGCATCAAAGTCTGGGATTCTTTAGCTTAGACGTGTGAATACACCGATGATAATGATATTACAAGTCCAATGTATTTAATAATTTTTAATTTTGAATGTATTCTTATTCTTAAGAGAACATAGTTAAAATTAAACATTGGCTTAACATGACTGCTAAATTGAAGACCTGGTTTAACTATTAATGAAAACCTGAACCTTGTCTAAAAGCTATGGGGAGTAACATTTATTTATTTATTTTTTTGCATTATAAAAAATCAAAGAGCCATCTAAAGTGTTACTATGCTATGTTTTAAAATCACACGTAGTATAGTTACCTTTTATTTTTATTTGCAAAAATGCGAAAATCACAAGCTGGTTTAAATAGTCATAAAGAGAAGACTAGTGATAAAAACACATGTGCTACGTAGAAATATTTAAAAATTCTATTCATATTATTTATTAACTTCAGGTATAGTAGCCCTTTGGTAGACTTGAGATTTGCCACGGAAGTACTTTTCTTATATTTATATGTTAGTACACAAGCTCCTTAAGTAGCATGTATTTGCTTTCTTTGAGAGAAATTGAAACTATTCTGAGTATTCGAGGTTGGATGAGCATGCAATTTATCCAAAAGTCTGAGAAATTCATAGACCACAAGATAATTTTTAAAAAGAAAGTCTGTGACATTTCACAGAAATTACACAATTCTAACTGCTTTTAAATTCCATTTTCTGTGTGAATTTGACCATACAATATATCAAGTGATTACTTCAGTTGAAAATTTGTAAACTTTGTATGACTTTATAATATACAACATGGTTGTTTTTAAAATAAGACTAGCAGTTCTTCTAAGAGGAAGAATTGAAGAATTGGTCAGTTAACACACCTCATGAGTGTTGTCCACTCCTTATCAAACCAATTTAGGTATTTTATTCCAGTCTATTCACCGAGGAGAAAAAAAACAAACAAACAGAAAAACTTAATGTGAGTCCTAGAGATAAATTTCAGACTGTCTGGTTTGGCAGCAAGTGTTTTTACCTGCTGAGACATCTCCATGGCCCCCCAAAAAGTACTCTTATTGGGATTAGTTCTATCACAGTGAATTTCTGAGCCAGGTGTCAACTGCATAAACATAGTTTGAAACATAGTTGTCACTATTAATTTAAAATTAGAATAATAAAAATTAAAATGTGATATTACTAATGAATAATATATATTTAAAAAGTCTTGCACTTCATAATAATTCCAAGATGAAAAAGAATTATTATAAAATATCTCAATTCCTAAATCAGACCCAAGGGAAACACATCTCCATTACTGGTGGGAGTGCAAACTTGTACAGCCACTTTAGAAGTCAGAATGGCAGTTTCTGAGAAATTGGAAATCAATTTACCACAAGACCCAGTTATACCACTCTTGGGCATATATTCAAAAAATACTCAATCATTCCACAAGCACACCTGCTCAGTTATGTTCATAGCAGCTTTATTTGAAACAGCCAGGAACTGGAAACAATCTAGATCTCTCAACTGAAGAATGGATAAAGAAAACATGTACATTTACACAATAGAATATTACTGAGCACTAAACAAACAAGGACAACAGGAAATTTGAAGGAAAATGGATGGAACTAGAAAAAAATCATTCTGAGTGAGGTAACTCAGACAAATAAAGACAAACATGGTATGTACTCACTCACAAGTGAATATTAGCTGTAAAGTAAAGAATAACCATACTACAATCTGCAGAGCCAGAGAGGCTAGGTAACAAGAGGGCCAAAGAGGGATGCATGGATCTCCCTGGAAGGGGAAATAGAGGTTTCATGAATGCACTGAGGGCAGGTAGGGATGGGAACATGAATGATCAGTTTGGGAAGGCAGAGGGGGGGAGAACTGAAAGCTACTACTGGAAAGGGGGAACATTTTGGGGTCAGATAAAAATCCCTGATGCAAGAGAATCTCCCAGGAATCTACAAGGATGACCGCAGCTAAGACTCCTAGCAACAGTAGATACATAGCCTGAACTAGCCATCATCTCCTGTGACCAGACGGGTGCTTAGCTCAGGTGTTGTCAGAGAGGCTTCATCCAGCAACTGATGAAAACAGATGCAGACCCACAGCCAAACATTAGGTGGAGTACAGGGAACCCTGAAGAAGAGGAAGAGAAAGTCTTGTAGGAGCCAGAGGGGTCAAGGAAATCACAAGAAAACTCATAGAATCAAATAACCTAAAGGCTCACAGAGACTGACTGACAACCAGGGAGCCTGCATGAGACTGGCCTAGGCACTCTACGTATATGTTACAGTTGTATAGCTTGGTCCTCTTGTGGGACCTAACAGTCTCCGACTCTGTTACTGACTTTTGAGACCCTACTCCTTATATTGGCTCACCTTGCCCAGCCTTAACACATAGGGAGGTGCTTAATCTTATAGCCTCTTGATATGCCATGTTTTGTTGATACTCATGGGAGACCTGCACTTTCCTAAATGGAGGAGTAGTGGATTGGTGGGTTGGAACAGAGGGGGACTTGGGGAAGGGACTGGGAGGAGAGGAGGGAGGGGAAACTGTGGTGGGGATTAAAATGAATAAATAAATTTATTAATATAAAACCATAAAAACAATAAAAATTCTAATTCACAAATTATATTCATATGCCAGCATTTATGGATTTATTCATGTGGGTATATTCATTGTGTATATTTTTGGATTTAATTTTTTTCACTTAAGATATAATTATTATGTTTCAAACACATTGTTGCCTGTTGTATTGGTTCACCAGATTTTATCACATAATTTTGAGTGTTGCCAGACTTTTTGTGATACATAGTATTTTTTTTCTGGCACGTATCCTGTACAAACATACTGCATACTGTACTAGCTGTCACACCAGCTCTGAATTTCAATACAGAAGACATAATGAGTTATAGGTATTTATAGAAAAGAAAAAAAACATTAAATAATGTGATGATATATTGTTTTTAATCTAGGAAATAAAACTTGCCTGAAGATTAGAGGACAGAGCTAGCCACAGAGTTAGCCATAGAGGTCAGGCAGTGGTGGCACACACCTTTAATCCCAGCACTAGAGAGGCAGAGGCAGAGATCCATCTAGATTTCTGTGAGTTCAAAGCCACACTGAGCCACATGAAATTAATCCAGTTTAAAAGAGAAACAGAGCCAGGCAGTGGTGGCACACACCTTTATTTCCAGCATTTGGGAACACACACCTTTAATCCCAGCACTAGGAAGATTGAGACAGGAAGTGATATGACTGGGCAGGGAAAGGAATATAAGGCAGGAAGAGACAGGAACTCACGCTCTCTCAGGCTGAGGAGTTGGTGAGGTAAGAGGTGGTGGCTGTGGCTCTCTGCTTCTCTGATCTTTCAGCTTTCACCCTGGTATCTGGCTCCAAGTTTTTATTATAAAACCATTTAGGATTTGTGCAACAAGGTAATGCAAGATTCCATCAGGTAATTCAATGTGATACTCACATAGCCCTCGGACCTCATTTCAAGGACACACCCTCAAAGTGGTATCCATGTAGTAGTGAGTATGATGTGGTGTTTTCAGGATGCCTGTAACTCACTTTCCTAAGTATTGCCTATTGAAAACAAAGACTGTTCCCAAATCCCAGCAGGAAAATTACAGAGGGGGAAAGGGTGTGAGAGACATATTCATCCTTCACCTGCCATGTCATCCTTCAGGTCGGGGTCCCCTCTAAGAGGATTCTTTTCTAAAGAAGGACTGATGATTTCACTTAGGAGATGGAAACAGAGCTCTGAGAACAATTGCCCCACTGGCTGTGGCCTTAGGATGTTGCTTTTCTGAAACTGTCCGAATCTTCCTGTCTGGGTGCTGAGCTCATTGAGTCATTTTCCTTCTGCAGATGCTTAAACAGCAGTTTCAAGGGCTTGGTAGTTGTCAGAAGTGGTCACAGTAAGTGTAAAATGACTACAAATAAGGGTGTGTTTAAAATATAAAGTTTTAAAATGTATCCAGGGATGTTTACTTCCGTGTCCTTGGAATGCACTGAATGATGCCAGACAACCCAGCTACAAAGAAATCCTTCTGTCTTGGGACCAATAGAAGTTACCATTGTAATCAAGGAAGGCTAGCATGACCACATTGCCATTATGTTATAGTTGTTGGAAAGCTTGTTTTTGTTGTTTGCTTGCCTTTGTCTTTTTTAAAATTTAGTAGCTTTGTTATAAAAATCTTACAAATCAATGTAAGTATCACACACTAAAATTAACCAGACCTAAAGTCTATACCACTCAATGAACTTCTATAGAGTGAGAATAGTCATTCAGAATAGAAGCTATGAACATTCACATTAAATTTTACATTTTCAGTTTCAAACATAATTTATGTATTTATCCATCATCAAAACAAAAAGTACATGACAGAATTAGAATTAGAAAAATAATTAACTTTGTATTCTTTTTCATATCTCATGGCCATCCCCTGAATCTGGGATGTATTTAGAATATATATAATATTAAAAAATTTTCCACAATCTCAGAAAGTAACAAAAGTTCATGTTCTGCCTCATTTTTGGAATCTAGCTTATATATACATATTCATACATATATAGTACATTATATATATGTACACAAATGTACATGTGGGTGCAAGACAACATGAGAAAAAAAGAGCAAGGACGTAAAATGTAAAGAGATGAGATAGGACTGATTACATAATACGCTCTTTTGGGCCACATTCTTATGAGGATCTCAGGACTTGGATTTGCCTTTTTTTTTAAATAGCTTTGGTTTCTTTTACCTGTTCATGTCAGTACGGATTGCTGTGTTTTATCCAGTGCACTGATAAACTTTCACCTTCCCATTTACAATGTGTTCTCAGCAAGGCAAACTTTTTTGATTTTTACCTAACCATTAATTTCTCCTAAACCAAACCATTGACTCCACACATACCATACTTCTAAGGCAGCCTAAACCATCAAATCCCTGTATCCCTGCCAGTGTATGAGAGGTGATGGCTTGTACACTGTCGTGCCAAATATACGATATAAGAATATGGAATATGCCCTGCACCTTAACCCTGGATCTAGCTGTGCAGTGCAAAATGAGGGTTTTTTGTTTGTTTGTTTGTTGTTTTTAAGGTACCATACCTTAGGAGAAAGAAAACTTTCATAATAATTGAATATTTATTTTTTTTTTTTGTTACTCTCTATCCATGTACCAATCTGAGCCCCATAGCATGGGCAAATTTTCTCTAAAGTAACAAATATAACTAAGGAAAAATAAATGAATATTGTAGTGCCAACAGAAAATGAGGGGAAAAAATAACCCAAAACTTAAACTAAACACCGGTGAAGAATTGCGATGCCACAGACCCAGTGTGCCAATGTTGAATAACTACATAAGCATACGCAAGCTAATGCTATTTCTTTGTCAATGATGTTTGAAATTTTGAAATTTAATTACTTTTACTTCATTTTTGGAAGGATACATTTTAATATCATAATGAAGTAGAGTGCAGCAGAACCACAGAGCATGGCTGGTTTTCAGCACTGATACAAACTCCCCTTTGTTCTTCTGCCCTGCCTTTCCACAATCCTGTTAAAGCTCCAAGCTGATCACTTGTCAGGTTCTTACAAGTCATTCCCTTAAAAGAGTGAACATTATCAGACAGCTGCAGCAGTTCAGCTTACAGGGAAATGCTGAATGTCACTTCCAAGGTAAGTATGCAGCTGTCCTCCTGTCACTTAAGGTTTTTAAGACAAATCTAATTAAATGTCTACCAAAAACGGCTGGCAGAATAATTCTTAGCATACTAATGAGATTTGTCATAAGTCAGCAAAAACCAATTCTGTGTCTATGGTTTGTTCCTAGCTAGCAAGTCCGGATGTCCACCTTATTGTACCTAAAATGCATGACTGTCTTCTTCATTGTACTGCTTGTAGAACAAAACCCTGTTTCATTCTCAAAGGACCTTCTTGCTCATTCAGAAACTGAAGTCTCAACAAGCTATGAAACAATCCGCAATGAAAGCAGGTCTTGCTGTGTCGGATTTCATTCATTTTCCTCTGTTTTCAGGTGTGTGTGTGTGTGGTCTATAACTGCCCAAGCCTCTTTAGGTTTGAATGGAAGTAATTCTAGTTGCTCCTTCCTCATCGTTTTGAGCTTGGAGTTAGGGATCCTATAGAAAAATGCTCTCTCTATATTCTCCATATTTAAGTGCCAGCACTTACTTACTGGGCTGAGGTTACCTGAAATGGCCTAAGAAAAATGAAAATCATGTCAAAATGGAAGTATCTCAGCATGACTGAGGCTGAGACAAGTTTATTGTAAACAATCAGATGTTTTACACCCTTACGAGAAACAATGTACGAGAATACAATGGTGGTGGCCAGGAAGACTACAATGGTAGATATCAGAATACAATGATATTTGCAAGCTATACCAGGTACATAAAATGAATGTCTAAGACCAATTGTCCTGTCGAGCTTCTATATGCTTTGTTGACTTCTAGGGAACACAGAGAAACATGGGTGGTTTTGTTGTGCCTGCGTCGCAAAACCCCAGAGCAAGACCAACACAGAGCCAATATCTGATGCAAATACACAAGGGTTTATTAATAAGAAAACAAGCCCTAGGCTTTGTCCATGTCCAACACTTGAAAGAGCTGGTGGAGGAGGATGACCTAGGCATTCACTTTAAGGGGTTTATATAGGAAAGGTTTATGTGTAGAGGGTTGCATATCTCAGGATTGGATGAGGGGGGTAGGGGTGAGGTAGTTCTATGAAGTTACTGGCTGAACTATAAACATGAAATTACTAGTGACTAACAGGATTCAGGGTATCTACAGAGACATATTTTTTTTTTTTTACTCCCTATGTTCTGTTTTTGCTGAGCCCATAATATATACATTCGGATTTATTGTTCCAGTCCTATTTTCCCATAAGTTCAATTTCTGGTCAGTTGAATCCATTACTCCCCATATCCTGTTTTACCAAGTCCAGGATATATAGATTTATTGTTTCAGCCTTGTATTCCCATGAGTTCAACTTCTGGTCAGTTCTAAAATTGCTGGTCAGCAGATACCTTTAGTGTGTGGGGGGGATCTCTCATGAGGGCTGCTGATTTTTCCCTTTCATTCTGAATGCTTCACTGCCTGAAGAAGTGCCTCAGTTTCTTAGGAATTGAAAGGCACATCCATGACACAGAAACCACAGATTCTAACTCCATGATTCACTGCATCCACAAATTTGCATTTGCTGACTATTGAGCATATGTCCCCATTGAATAAATTTATTTATTTGCTTTGCTTACTTGCTTATATACATAACAATTAAATTGCATTTTGAAATCTGAAAAATATTGCTGTTTGATTTTGTAAAGAATTAAAGAGCCCACAGTTTCCACTTAAAACATGTGCTACATGAGTCATTGGCTGCTGTCTTTACTGTAATTTTTTTAATACTGAATTTTCTTAGTACAATTATTATTACATTAATGATACAGAGTCATCTGAGAAAGGGTCAGACTAAGTGACAGCCCCAATGACGTGCCCCACAGAGCTACTTCTTCCAAAAAGGTAACACATCCAAGCTGTCATTCCCCCACAACAGTGCCATCTTATTATGAATCTGCAAAGAGATTAATCCATTAATAAGGACAAAATCCCTCATGATCAGTTCCCCGGTGAAAGTACCACCACAGACAACACGGGGTTTGCTTCACTAGTCTTCTATGCATGTTGAACCCAATCAAGTTGGAGACTAACATTAAATATCATAAGTTTCTTCATCTGATTAAAGACACCTTGTAAAGTATTCGAAACTTTCTCCCCTTCCATTTCCTCCCTCCAAAGCCACCAATGGAACTTCCTTGTTCCATGGCCTCTGTTCATTTAATTATTTAATTTGTGTGTATGTTTATACACACACACACACACACACACACACACACACACACACACACGGACACATACATAGGAGGTTTTTTTGTGCGTTTACAGCTCTTGTGGGGAGCATTGCCATTGCAAATTGAAAAAATTCATTTAAATTGCACATGTGTATGTATACATGGACTAACAAGTGTTATAGGCCTTCTTTAGACAGATAGTTAATAGTGTGATTCCTTATAACTTTTCAGGCACCAGTACTGCTATTTTACTAATTCTTATGAATTTCTTTATATATTTTCAAGGCAGTTATTGTCAATTTAAATGTTATTGAAGATTAAGGAGACAGTATTATACACATAAAGCCAGTGCAGGAGAATCCAAGGCTTAAAAGATTTTAGACGAAAATAGGAAACATTCTTTAACTAAAGTTGAAAAGCTAACAATGTCTTACTCCCGCACTTACCCAGCAAAGAATATTCCACATCCTCTATTTTCTCCCAGAAAAGGGCCTAGATTGGTTGTCCTTACTTAACGTCATGAAACAAGCACTAACTATAATTGAACTTATGCTCTGTTTCCCAATAAAATCAATGTGTGGTCTCCAGGCTCTTGTACATGGATTTCTTGTTCTCCTGGATTTATGTTTGAATCTATGGCATTATATAAGAAAGGAAAAGTAATAAAACATGAAAATGCTCACTGAAAACTGACTACTATGAAATCCTACTTGAAACATTTCTGTTAACTATATCAACCACATTGTCTCTTAATTTGTTTTCAGTACAATGCAAATAAGTACCAAGTATTTTTAAATCTTAAAAGAAAAGGAATGTTTGGTGAAGTCAAAAAGCATGATAGAGTAACACAGTTTAAATTTAAATTATTTTCATGATATGACCCATTGGATTTAATTAACATCAACCAAAATCAACTGAGAAAAAAAAATCTCAAAAGATGACAAAATAATAAGGTAAAGAGAATTACTTCTCAATGATTTTTGATGGATTCTAAGGAAAATTGATTAAGTACTTGGCATTTTAGCAAAATAAAAATCTTTGCAGTATTTAAATTCAAAGTAAGTTGAAGAATCCTGTGTCATGGCATCCTACAATTGTGTTGGAGGTATTACTTGACAGTTCTAATTTTAGCTTTATGAGGGATAGCCACACTAATTTCTATAGCATCTGATAGAGAAGCTTCTTGTTGCAGTAGATAGTAGTTAGTGCAGACTCATACCTACCTGGTCAATGTTTTGCTAAAAATACAGGATAAAATGGTGGAATGTCTCATACTAAATTGGATATCTACATCTCTCCTAAGACTCAAGGAACATCACCAAAAAAAGGGAAAAAAGAATGGAAAATCAGGAGAATCAGGAGATGAATTTCAGAAAAGTGTCTCTGAACAGGACATGGTCCTTGAACTAACTTACTCACTACAACTATGATATGTAATAAAGGTTGAGCACTAGAACATTTATTTCAACATGGATGGAAAGTGCTGGGGCTCATGAGCACCCCCATCCTTTTCTATGGGACCATTACAATTAGTGTAGTCTGCCTTTCTACAACGGTATAGTCATTGTCCTTGGTACAGTGAATAACTTCCCACTCATGCTCATGAAACTAAGTAAACTCAGTGGGTCACACATACATACAAGACATGAATGCACAATGGGGAATTCTTGGGAAGTAGGAATTCAATTCAGCAGGAGAGCAATGGAGATGAGGCAAGGCAATGGGGGTAAAAATGGCTAGAATTTATCAATATACGTATGAAGCTCCCCAAAACATTACAAAAAAGTGAAATCAGTAACTGAAAAATTTTTATTTATTTATTTTGAACACAAGTGTGTATGTGCATATGTGCATGTACTTGGTAATGTGTGTACCAAGGCATGTGTATAGGGGCAGAGGATCCATAACAATATGCATGAGTCAGTTATCTCTTTTGACCACATAGGTCCTGGGTATTGAACTCAGGTCCTCAGGATTGATAGCCATTGCCATTATCAGCTGCACCATCTCCCAGCTCCAATCTAATTTTCTATCTTTGGAGGATAGACTTGCCTAATCAATTTTAATACAGTTTGAATTTTTATCTGCCATAAATCTAAAAATTATGAATAGGTCATAGTGGCTACCTAGATATTGAGGCCTATATAAAATGCATATTTTAATACTTTTGCATATCTTGCATTCTTTAATATATTCCTGGAAAGTTGGTTATTCATTTTTGAAGTACTCATGTATAAAAATACAGTGTCATGTGATACAGTATCTGCATAATTTAATCTCAGTGATCAATTGTTTCTGTGTGGAGCAGATCAAGACATTTTTCCATTTTTAACAGTCCCCAGAATTAGTCTAAGTGTATTAAAAATATTAATGTCCATCATAATTTAATTAGCTTCTCTTGGTGTCAAGTAAATAAGATTTATGACATTTAAATTTTTAAAACAGAAATTTAAATTCATACCCTTGAATCTGTTGTCAGGTGTTTTCTCAACTTAATACCATTTCTGGTGACATTAATACATAATCAATGTATTACTAATTACTTCCTATTTCTTGTGCATAAATTCAGTTGATATGCACTGTTCCTCAATATGCTTACATGTGAATTGAGATTTTTAACGTTTAAATGCATAATTCCTTCTGCATGTGCTTTATTTTATGTAAAACTTTGTTTCCTTTTATTCAACAACTGCCTTCAATTCTTTCACATATATTTATTTTCATTTATTTTTATACTTAAGGGAAAATGTCTATGTCAACTATATTTTCACCTCACAATTTGATTTCTACAGTGATCTAATGATTAATCAGTATGCCTGTTAATGGCTAAGTTAATGGCTAATCCACCATTCTAAAGAATGCAAGATTTGTCATGCTTCTGAGAGACACTTCATACTTACTACGGTTCACATGAGAATATTTTAAATTGATACAAAAACCCCTGAGAAAGCCTACTGAAAGCTATGAACCTCTTTTCTGGAACATATAATTTTATAAAACAACACATTACAGTTATGGGTCTTCTATAATTCATAACAGAATATTAAATGATTTAATACACATTTGGTTTTTATCTATAGTAATATAACCTACTCTAGAAATCACCAGGCATTCTCATTCACCTATGGGCTTTTCTGGTTTTCTTTCCTTACTTCTATGCCTCCAGAACACACAACTTTTCTGCCTTTTCTAACTATTGATCTCTACCAATTCTTTTCCTTTTCAGACATGATCAATCACTTCCCAAGCTTCCAAAGTATGCAGTATACTGCTTTTATGTGTCAAGAACTTGGTTTCCCTTACCCTTATTTTTACAATTCAAATGCATCTTTCCACTTTCTGTTATCAAAGTAAGCACTTTGATTAACTGTTTTCTGAGGTACTATGTTTGTTCCTAACTAAATATTCTGCATGACTAAATGAGATGCACTCCAAATATATATATTTAAAACAGTATACTTAACTTCTGGAAGATAACTAACAACATTGACAGTAGCTGGTCATGTCTGGGACTCCTTAGGACTTTCCTGGTAAACAACTCCAAAAGAAAAAACCATTCATGAACCTCAGCTATTTATTTATTAGCATCTGGCTTTAGTATAGGCATTGTTGCCCCATTGTTGGGGTAACTCTATTTGACACTTTTTAATGTATATGTACATTATAGTGGTAGTTCCCATATTGCTTTTTGTTTGTTTGTTTGGGTCTGTGGTCCTGCTGCAACTGGGGTCTGTGTTGATGTCCATGGTCCGTGGTACCACAGGTGACTGTAGGAAATGTGTGTTAAAATCTGAGGGCCATACTGAGCAGGCCCCGCCCTTCACTGGCCTTTAGGTAGCTGAGACTGCCCCTCACTGGATATTGCAGGAGAGCTAGCCTTACCTCTCATGAGAGATCAGGTCCTGGCACTTAGGAGAGAAGGCCCCGACGCTTACCTGACCACAGACCCAGATATGGCTTTCAGAAGCAGCTCAGGCCTGGATGTCACCATGACCCCAGTGGCAGTGCGGGCCACCCAGATCAGTATGGTTCAGCCTACAGCATGGCTCTCGAAACCAGCATGGTCTCAGATGGATGACCAGACCCTGGGCATCCACAGAGCCCTCCTGTGACCACAGAGCTACAGACCCTGGCTGCTAAGGCAGGGCCACGAACCCAGACACGGCCTTATGCCACAGTCAGGAACGAGAAGTCACCAAGGTCCCAGTGGCAGCACAGGCCACTCAGATTAGACCCTGGGGATCCAAACAGCCTTCAGTGATTACTGAAGCCATGGACGTCAATACAGACCCTAGCTGCTGTAAGGACACGGATTCATATTGCTTTTTTGAAAAGTTTTAGAATATCTGTGATTATAGGCTGGTGTCTATAGAATTAATTTTAACATTTGAGTCACTCAATCTCAGCCTAATGGTGTACAACTTTGAGAATTTTTGCAGAAGAGTTCTGAGACATCTTGAGTCCTCGGAAAGAGAAAAATATTTGTTTAAAAAGATTTCCCTAGTTAAAAGCAGATTGTAGTTTACTATACTGACAGTTTGGTACCTAATATTTTGCACTGTATTAGGATTCAAGCACATGGTTTATTCATTCAAATTAAGAACTATCAAATGAAGATCTCATCAATAATCTGCTAAACTTTATCAAATGAAGGCATTATCTACTTGATGCTATCTCATTAAAACACAAAATAAAGTTATTTTCAAATCAGAGTAGAAACAATAGCATATTCACAATTTGAAGCTTAGAGGTTTTGATTGAAATTAAACAGATTATTTTTTATTGAATTTCTTAATACATTTGTATTTTATTTTCCAATTATAATTATTTCATCACAGTTTCTCTAAAAAGTCATTGTTTATTTTTTAATAGTGCATATTTTAGTTGAATGTTTATTAGACAGGTTTTCCGAATATCTTTTGCAATTCTATGAATATTGTGGAGCAATTGTTCACAGAGAAATGTTTCAGATTTAAAATAAGAAGAGGCTTGTAAGAATTCAAGAAGAGAAATGGAAAAGTCTACATTGTAAGTTCAACAATTAATGTCTTTGAGTTGATTCTGTATAGTGACTTTTTTTTTACATGCTTGACATTGGCCTTTCCTGGCTTCTGTTCAATTGCACTCCTTTTAGTACTCTGATTGTCTCTTTCTAGTGCCTTGTCTCTTTATGGTGCCTTTTCTGCTGAACTACTTAATATTATCATACAGGCCTTCACTGCTGTTTCTCCTTCATTGTCAGTCTTTTCTACTTTCAGATTTCCTTAAAGTATAATTGTTTTTATCGGCTGTTTTCAATTTCTATGCTTCTTAAACCTTGTATCAATTATATAAATAAAAAATATTACTTAATTCCTAATTTTAATTATTTACTACCTCAAGTTCATTCTTAACATGATAGCAGGCTTAAGTTCTCATGCTATTTGGTTGGAGATAGTTTCTCTCCACATTATTTCCTATAATATTTACCAATCACAAGGTGGCTTGATGCCTATAAAATGGAAGCTTTGGAAGATTTTGAAGGAAGCCATATTGGGCAGTATTTAAGGAGTCAAGAACCTATGGCTAGATAGGTCATAGGCCTGTGGGTCAACCCAGTAGCATTATTCAGCTGAATGACTGTAGTATTGAAATTACTTTTAATGGGAATAAGTTTTCTCTAATTGTGTGATCCTTGGTCTGCTAATCCCATTTCAGTATAGGCCCCAGTCCCATAACCAGCTAGACTACACAAACTAGACTTCATGGGGGGAAAAGAGACAACCTGGAAAGTACTCTCAAAGTCAGGATAGGAAGGATGGGAAGTGAAGGGTGAAAAAGGGAGGCAATGAAGGTGAATATGCTGAAAACATGAAATTTTCAGTCAGTAAAAAATGTTGAAAAATAGTATCTGTAGCAGGAATCTTAAAAGTTCTTATTAATATAAACAAATCTGGAGCCAGGTACTGGGGTCAACACTGGAAGATCAGAGAAGCAGAACAAGCCACAGCTTCCTCACCTCGCCAATTTCTCAGCTGATCCTGTTTCCTCAGGCTGGAAGCCTCTGAGTTCTCATCAAAATGGATCTCAGCTGAACTGCTGCTAAAAGCAGAAAAGCTTAAGCAGCTCTAGTTCCTGGTCCTCATGCCTTATATACCTTTCTGCTTTCTGCCATCACTTCCTGGGATTAAAGGCTCACTTCCTGGGATTAAAGGCATGTGTCACCATGCCTGGCTGTTTCCAGTGTGGCTTTAAATTCACAGAGATCCAGATGGATCTCTGCCTTCCAAGTGATAGGATTAAAGGCGTGTGTGCCACCATTTGCTGGCCTCTATGTCTAGTGGCTGTTCTGTTCTCTGACCCCACGTAAGTTTATTAGGGTGCACAATATTTTGAGGAACACAATATCACCACAAGTATCTGTAGGAAGATAATTTATATGACTTCCTGAAATTGACAGCTTTTTGACACATTTTGGTTAATGACATTATATTCCTAACAAAATTACTGGTTTTGTTCTTCAAGTACATAAAATACATACCTTTTTTAACCTTTTTTTTTTCTCAAGTGGACTTTCACATTACTATTTTATATGTTACTCTATTGAGACCAGTTTGCAAAGGCATAAGACAAAACTGTATATGGATAATACCTTTTTTGACTCCACATATATCTCTAATAGTTAAAGTCAATAAACTCATTAGACTACGCTAAGATACTTTTGAAATTGACTTAATTAATTGTTCCTCCATTTTCCCCTTAAGGGACTCATCATATTCTAATAGTGGTATATAATTTTTTCTAGTTAGAAATGAAACCAAGAATGGAAAAAATAATAACCTTGTTAGACTCAGTCTTTTTTAAAGACAGGGATTAACATGTATTTTGTATGTATTTGCTTGTACCTTCATTTAATCAGTGATAGTATTTAGTTACACAGAATTTGTACACATGCATGCCATCTTTGTGACTTTGTTCATTTAAATTTTCTACTAACTTTACTTATAGTTCCTTTTAAGTAATGATATTTATGATAAGGTTAAATTAAAAAACAAATCTAAGAATTTACAGGATATTTCATAAAATCAAAACCAGTTCAAAAACAAATAAAGGAAGTATATATATATATATATATATATATATATATATATATATATATATATTTCCTATCAACAATTTTCTTTTGCTTCAAGCATAATGGATTGGAAGAACAGGTTGAGGTTAGAATCAATTGAAGGGCATCGAATGCAATGCCATTCCCTACACCTACATCATTTTCCAGATTTGACCTTGAAAAACTCATTAACTAAAGTGTGCTCTGTGTTTGCCTCTTTGAACTGAATTTAATAGCATTACTTCCCTACTACCACTCATGGATATTGATAATTAGCAAAATAATATTTGTGGAGTTCTTTTAAATTCTCAAAAGTATCATTAACACTAGAGAACTCTGGATAAAAGAGAATTAGGGATTTAAGACTGTCCCTCCATTTGTGAAGCAACATTTAGATGGCTATTAAGCGCTACATCTTTGGCTAGTTTTTAATGACTCATTAGGAATTGAGATGGATCCAGTTCTCATGAAGCTTTTGTTATGAACCAACTCAAATGAGAGTAGAAATTGTCCAGAATGTGCACTACAATAAACTGTCAGATAGAACATGAAAGATGGTTGCCTAGAGTCCAAATCATATTCCCATGGCCTCTATACAGTTGCTAACACTGTCCTATTTCTTCTCATATACAGACAGACAGTCTATTATACTTCAGATAAATAGCCAGACTGACTCCTCATGATTCTGAAACTTTTATGCCAGAAAATAGAGACACAGGAGAGATTTAGGGTGAAAAACTTAACCATTGGGGACCATCAGAAACAGAGACAGCTCAGAGTCATCTGAGAAGAGCAGAAATAAAAGCCCTACTGGGGGAGCAGAGGAGAGCAAGCCACATGCATTGACATTTAAGTGCAACTTCCTAGCCTGACCTTCCTCACTCCAGCCTCAACTGGGCCCTCCTGCTCTGGAGAACATCCCAGCTTCTCTCTGCAGACTGAATGTAGACAAATGGACTGGGATAGAAAGCCCTTAGAACAACCAGCCCAGGGGTAGCCAGCAGTACTCTGGACTATACTAATTTTACAAAAGTTGTTCTCAATAAGGGATAACATTATAATAAAATAAAGAGAGATTATGTAATAATTTTTTTGCTGGAACAAGTTGGGGATTAAAATGTATAAGTTAATTCTTTGTCAGCATAAAAATCAGGCTTACCCAATATCAAAAATTTTTCATGAAATCTATTTTTTTTTCAAATTTGATCTTAGAGCAGTAATAAGTATGAACAATATTCTCCCCCAAACATTTTGTGGCTGTTTTTGTCTGTCACTGCTGTGACTGTTGATACTACCTTTGAGAGCATGTGAAGAATTTTTACAATCAATTGCATTGTAACTTTCATTCCAAAGCCAATGAAAGTGATACCATGACATAATCAATAACCATATTTATATTCAATAAATTTAAAACTACTTGTCTTAGTTTCTGTTTTATTGCTTCAAAGAGACAACATAACCAGGGTAACTTATAAAGGAAGCCTGATTACTTACATCGTGTCTAGGAAGGCAAGTATGGCACTGAAGTATAGATAAGAGTTTACATCCTGATTCACAGGCAGCAGGAAGAAAGAAATGGAGATTGATCCTTATGTGGGCATTTGAAATCTCAAATTTCACACACAGTAAGACACTTCCTCCAACAAGGCCAAACCTCCTAATCCTTTTAAACAGTTCCAACAACTGGAGACTAAGCATTCAAATATATGAATCCACGGTGGCCATTTTCATTCAAACTACCATACTGATATATTACAGAATCCTGTTTGTATTGTCATAAAATTCTTTCTTTCTTTCTTTTTCTCTCCTTTCTTTCTCTCCTTTCTTTCTTTCTTTCTTTCTTTCTTTCTTTCTTTCTTTCTTTCTTTCTTTCTCCCTTCCTTCCTTCCTCCCTTCCTTCCTTCCTTCCTTTCTTTTTTTCCTTCTTTCCTTTTCTTTCTTCCTCTCTTCCTTCCCCTATCTCTCTCCCTCCCTCTCTCTCTTTCATAGTCTTTTTAGAAGAGAATGTGGTAAGACAAATGATTCAAGGGAAGGTAAAGTCAAGTGGAAATGAAAGTCACCTCAACTAGAAAAGGAGGAAAGATTGAATGGGGGTAACTGAGATTCACAGTATCTCTTATCCCAGTTTCTACATCATAGGACAAAAAGCATGCTAGTTACCTAGAATACTGCTAAAGTCTTTGCTAAGGTCTTACAGCCTGAGTGACCATTAGATTAGAATTCTTCCTAATATATTTAAGCTACAAGCTTTTTGTCACAAAACTGAATTTTATACCTTCCTTTATCATTTGCTTGATCTCACAAAATCCAAATTCCCATAACTTATAACTTAACTTTAACATTAATTAATTAGTTATAGACTATTTTCACTATGTTTATAAATGTAATAATTGTAACCAAAGGGACATGGATATATACCACTGAAATGTATCACAGGAGTCCAAACAGGAGTATGAGTTAATACTGCATACTGTCAGTTATAATTTGAGTTCTGTTGACAACATTGTGGTCTCATTATGAAGACAACCATTTATATGAAACAAGTCATTCATGCAGTACAGCAAACTGTGCGATCCTTTTACTCACATGTAGAACCTGTTTAGTTAAGATCCAAGTCCAAGTCAAATCTCCTTTATCTAATAGAACATTTGAATAGGGAATTGTAAAATATTTTTTTTTAAATAATGGTTAAAATTTAGGACCTGCCCATTGGCCACATTTGTGTGACTGAGATGTACATATAGCTCTGCATGATGGTTAAAGTTGTTAAGTCACCTCTTTGCAAAAATAAGGTGGACTTTTCATCTAGGGTTATTTGGTCACCTTAATTATTTTATAGTAAGTGAAAAAAATAATAGCAGGAGTAATTGAAGGAATATGTTAATGTGATGTAGTACTTTAGAACAAAAACACAAAAAATTCATTTGTTGGAACTTATTGCCCATTTTTCTTCTCATCTTCTGTGTTGCCTGTTCAGGTAACAAGTAAAATACCTTTGTCAAGGGGAATGTTCTAGTGTGTTTTTCTGGACTTGAAGCTGCTGCAGCTACTGTAGCTGCTCTGGGATTCTGGATCTCAGTTCTGCTGGTACCCAGAATCTTCCAGAAGAGTAGTCACAGAGTGTGCGCTCAACTCTTTCTCCAGCTTTGGTTCATTAGGAGCCTTGGAACAAGAGATGAAAAGGCTGCTGCCCAAACCATGTGCAAATCCTGATTGAGAATATCTGAGGGTCTTTATTAGTGTGACTATAGATCTCAGAATGAGACTATGAATTGACAGATTGTAGCTTTTCCGGTTGATTTCTCTGTAGTAATTACAGGCAGCTTTGGAGCAGTGCTCTCAAAGGCCAGTTTCTTTTGCCTATCTATTTTCCCTCAGTCCTCCCTGTTCCCAATCCATTGTTGAATCTGGTAGGGAGAAAATCTTTCACAAGGAACATTGATTTTTATGAGACAAGGGAATCGAGTGCCATATAAGTTAGTGATATGCCTTATGCAGCATGGCCTTGCCATCTCTTCTCCCAATAATTCACTCCTTACAACTGTGATGAGGCTTTTGCTACAGTTCAGCTATCTTTATAAATATGCATTTGTGGGTCAGCAAGATGGCACAGTAGATGATGCTATTTGCCCTGGATGGCCAGACATCTGAGTTTAAATTCCAGGAGCCACAAAAATTGTCCACTGACCTTCACACACACATTGTGCCATGCCTGTACACACACACACACACACACACACACACACACACACACACAAATACATGATGCAAATTTGTAAATTCATCTTTATGATTCTGATAAAGGAAATATTGGAGAGAAGACTAGACTTTAGCTTGTTTTTTTAAAAAAAAAATTATTCAATCACATTTACCGAAACATCACTTGAAAATATATCTACTGCATTTAAATAAAGTAATTGATATTTTAAGGACAGTTATCATTGTAAAGACCATTTCTAAATGTATAAAGTCCTGATAAAAATATGATTTGAATTAGGAAAAATTTTTACAATGGTGTCCTGTCTGAGAATACTAACATATTACTGTTTGTTAATCCGTTCTTCACTCAGTGTTCTAACCTCAGTGCCTGACCTTATTTCTAATTTATGAAAGGCACCAAAGCCATTGTACAAATATCCATTTATTATTAAAAAACTCTTATAGAAATCCTGAATAGCTGATAAGTTCTAATTCTGCCAACCCTTGTAAGTCACCAAATACTATCTATGTGACTATAATTTTTGTGCTTTGTGATGATTTTTTTTTTTCTTCACTGGGTCTTCCTTTTGTTAATACTAACACTATTCTCACATTCAGCAACCATAGTGTCCTAGTTCACAGAAACTCTGCATAGGAATCCCATCCATCATTCAAGCAAAGACATCCCAATATAATTTACCCACTTCTCTATTTGCAGATCTCCGGCTCTCTTCTTGGACTGTTCACTAGTTCTACATAAAATAAACTTGGAATATTTCTGGGGAGAATTGAAAAATGTTTTAAAGCAAAATAACCATTTCTAGTTACTCAGATCTGCATTCATGTATTTTGTTGTTAATATACCATGTTTTCTAGATGTTTTCTTATAAAGTCCCTTATTCGTGCTAAAAGTTAAATAGAAAAAATATTTTACATATTTCAGAAGCACAAGGAGAGATAACCAACAAAATCCTTTTCATTTATTAATTGCCTGAAAAAATCAATATTTTCTAATGTGAAAACTAGAGAAATGACAGCACACCTGTCTAAACCTTTTTCACATCCTTATTCTCTAATGAAGAGCAGACAAGACATTTAGAATTATGGTGTGGAGAGTAAGGGGAGTGAGCATCTCAGGAAACTGCAGATTTAACCCCCAGTGTTTACTTAGGGTTCCTATGTTGGTCTAAAAGATGGATGGATTGCATATCCTTTTGAGTTGTTATTAACAAAATTCTTCAGGTGCTTCAGTGCTTCAGGTGAGTGAGTTATATGCAACATACATGTCTCATAATTCTGGGGGGAAAGAGTGGCAGAGACATTGGCTGGTAGGTTAGGTGTGTGCTGGGTGACTACTTTCCAGCTCATAAAAAACCAGACCTGAGGAAAAAGCTATAGAAACTTTTGTAGTCTTTTGTACGAAACACAGTCTCCAGTCATCAGACTCATTCTTGACTCATTCTCCCCTTAAAGGTTTCATCTAAAACACAATGTGTTGCTGAGTATTTGTTTACACTGTAAAGATGTGTCTCTTCCTAAGGCACCTTCTGATTGGTTTAATAAAGAGCTAAATAGCCAATAGCTAGGGAGGAGAAAATAGGAGGGACTCTCAGGAAGAGAGAGAGAAAAAGACTGGGTGGAGGAATCTAGGCATGTGAATTCATCTGCAGACTTGGAGCAAGTTGAATGTGCCATACTAAAAAGAG
This sequence comes from Peromyscus eremicus, assembly GCF_949786415.1. Lineage (NCBI taxonomy): Eukaryota > Metazoa > Chordata > Mammalia > Rodentia > Cricetidae > Peromyscus > Peromyscus eremicus. Next base: position 37,888,480 of record NC_081418.1, read on the forward strand.
GTGATCAAGCCGCATGGCACAATGTAGATTTAAAAAAAAAATGGGTTAATTATGCTATAAGATCTAGTTGGGAGAAAGCCTAAGCTGAGGCCAACCTTTCATAATTAATAATAAGTCTCTGGGTCATTATTTGAAGGCTGGTAGTCCAAAGATAGTCTAACAAGAAAGCTTGATACAACAAGGAGGGTTAAAATTTTAACATAAACATTGGGAGAAAGGTAATCATAAAATCAGTAATAACTTACTTCTAATAATTTGATACTATTTTCTTATTCATAATGGTTTCAATATATTGTCTGATACTGAATTAATATAATAATTTTCATATTCTTACTCCAAATTCAAAAAGCAAGTATTCAGTATTCATACATAAATTTATTTATATGTGTTTACAAAGACATTCATTTTTTTGAAACTTGATCACTTACAACATTAATAAATCAATTTGATAACAGATGTTGATATTACTAACATAATATTTCATGTTACAAATACCATATTTCATATGAAAGGTGGAATTTATAATAGTTCACATGTCATTTGACTATTATTTTAATGCAATAGGCTTCTTGACAAACACTTAAAATTTATTATGTCACTTATTCCTTGACACATACATCTGGTATTTAGAGATTAGTTAAGTGTTTAGAATGTTAAGAGGGAACTTACATATGCCTGAGAAATCCAATTACTAGAGTACAGAAAAGCATCTATAAGCACAGGTCAAGGCAGAAAAGAAAGGACAGGTAGAAAACCATGTCTTCTGACAGGAAGATAGCCATTGCCAGCCCTTGGCCTAAAAGGCATGAGGCTGAAGGAAAAGGAAAATTACTTTTACCTCACTCTTCTGTCATCTTAAAACAAGATGACATGAGAGATAGAGAGGAGAGAAGTCCATTGGGCAATCCCTGAGTGTCAGTCTTCTGAGGCAAAGAATGCAGTGGGGAATGGATCTGGAGAGATTACCATGTGCCATCACACAGGGATTCATGCATTTTCTTTCTGCTGCTTGAGTTACATGCTCTATTGAGATGCTCCAAACACACTAAGTACATGCTAGTCTCAGGGCCTTTGTATTTGTCCCCAGCACTTTGATATTCCTCTAGATAGTCTATGAAACAAAATCAGCTAATTCTCTGCTCAGGTGCCACTTACCTGATGAGAAGACCTTCAATGCTCTAAAAATAGTGTCGTTCTTAGATACTTTGTGCCTCTGTTTCCCCTTCTTTATATAATTTGTATTGCAAAAGTGCCCACAAAATTATCTTTGTTATCTCTCTTCCACAGTACTTACATATGAACAAGGCTTTTTATCTCTCTAATTCTTTCCTAAATCAGGGTCTGTTACAGAAAACTGTCATTACCCCAACATTCACTTCCATTATAATGATTCTTTGTTTCAGTTTATATGCCCGACTATTTTCTACAATCAAGGCTTATCCTTTTAGTCTGCTTCCCAGAACTACAAATTTCTATTTCTAGTAGACAGAAATATATATTTACTTATTTAAAAACACTTACAATTCTTTTATCAGTCGGACTGCACAGCTATTATCCAGCTGAAACAATCCGAGAGAGATGAATTTGCAACTCTAATTGCTGGGATCAAATATTTGACCTGAGCTAAAAAATGAGGCTTTATTTCAGCTTATAGTTTGATTGACAGTTCACCAGGGCAGGAGGTGTGGCAGTAGGCCTGGCTGCCACACATCCTCAGTTAGGAAGTAGAGAGCAATGGAGGTTTGTACTCAGTTAACTTTCTCATCTTTATGCTGTCCAGGACTCTGAGCCCATGGGATGCTGCTACCCACATTCACAGTGGATCTTTCGCCTTCCATGAACTAATCTAGAAAATTCCTTCATAGACATGCTCAGAGAGGTGTTTCTATGGTGATGTTAATACCTTTCAAGCTGAGAAGTGAGATTAACCATTGGAGATAGAGATTTATTTTGGCTCAGGTTTCAGAGGCATCTAACATAGTGGGGAGAGAACATGGCAGAGCAGATCAGCCCACATCATGGCTGTCAGGAAGCAGAGAAAGGATAGAACAGCTCACATCATGCCTAATAGACAGCAGAGTAGATTCATAGCAGAAACAGGCCAGGATACAATGAAAGCCTGAGGGACATCTTCCTCACTAAGTTATTTACTCTAACTAGGACCCACTTTCTACTTTAAACCACATCTTGATAGAGTCATTAGATTACGTATTTACCATAGAATTATTCTATTTATTAGTTCAAAACACTTGGAATCTAATCTTTTCTAGAAAGAGCCTCACAGACACACCCAAAAGTGTGCTTTAGAAATCAGTTTTCCTGATCTTCACTAACCCCACATCTGACAGAGGGCTGATAACTGAAATATAAAAAGAACTCAAAAAGCTAGACTTCAAAATACTGAACAATCCATTAAAAATGGACTACAGAGCTTAACAGAGAATTCTCAACAGAAGAATCTCAAATGGCTGAAAGACATTTAAAGAATTGCTCAACATCCTTAGTCATCAGGGTAATGCAAATCAAAACAACTCTGAGATACCATCTTACACCTGTCAGAATGGCTAAGATCAAAAGCACTGAAGACAGATTATGTTGGAGAAGATGTGGAGCAAGGGGAACACTCCTCCACTGTTGGTGGGAATGCAAACATGTACAGCCACTCTGGAAATCAGTATGGCAGTTTCTCAGAAAATTGGGAATAAGTCTTCCTCAAGACCCAGCTATATCACTCTTGGGCATATACCCAAGGAATGCTCAATCTTACCACAAGGACACATGTTCAGCTATGTTCATATCAGCATTATTTGTAATAGCCAGAAACTGGAAACAACCTAGATCCCCCTCAAGTGAAGAATGGGTAAAGAAAATGTGGCATATACACACACTGGAGTACTACTCAGCAGTAAAAGACAATGATATCGACAATTAGGGTGTTTGGCCATCCCATCACCAGAGTAGGTCAGTTCGGGCTGTCTCTCGACCATTGCCAGCAGTCTGTTGTGGGGATATCTTTGTGGATTTCTGTGGGCCTCTCTAGCACTTTGTTTCTTCTTATTCTCATGTGGTCTTCATTTACCATGGTCTCCTATTCCTTGTTCTCCCTCTCTGTTGTTGATCCAGCTGGGATCTCCTACTCCCCCAAGCTCTCATTCCCTTGACCCTCGCCCTTCACTATCCCCACTCATGTTCAGGCTGTTCATGTAGATCTCATTCCATTTCTCTGTCATTGGGTGATCCCCGTGTCATTCTTGGGGTCCTGTTTTCCAGGTAGCCTCCCTGGTGATGTGAGTAGCAGTCCAGTCATCCTTGTTCCACATCTAGTATCCTCCTATGAGTGAGTACATACCATGTTTATCTTTCTGAGTCTGGGTAACCTCACTCAGGATGATTTTTTCTAGATCCATCCATTTGTCTGCAAACCTCATGATGTCATTGTTTTTCTCTGCTGAGTAGTATTCCATTGTGTATATGTACCACATTTTGTTTATCCATTCTTCAGTTGAAGGGCATCTAGGTTGTTCTCATGTTCTGGCTATTACAAACAATGCTGATATGAACATAGCTGAACAAGTGCTCTTGTGGTGTGGTTGAGCATTCCTTGGGTATATGCCCAAGAGTGGTATAGCTGGATCTTGGGGGAGATGGATTCCCAATTTTCTAAGAAAGCACCATATTGATTTCCAAAGTGGTTATACAAGCTTGCATTCCCACCAGCAGTGGAGGAGAGTTCCCCTAGCTCCACATCCTCTCCAGCATAAGGTGTCTTCAGTGTTTTTGATCTTAGCCATTCTGACAGGTGTAAGGTGGTATCTCAGAGTTGTTTTGATTTGCATTTCCCTGATGATTAGGGATGTTGAGCAATTCCTTAAATGTAATTGTTGTGCTAGAAACCTCATCCAACTACTGAGGGATCTGGATGCAGAGATCCATGGCTAGGCCCTGGGTGGATCTCTGGGAGTCCAATTAGCGAGAATGAGGAGGGTTTATATGAGCAAGAATTGTTGAGACCAAGGTTGGATAAAGCACAGGGACAAATAGCCAAATGAAAGGAAACACATGAACTATGAACCAGTGGCTGAGGGGTCACCAACTGGATCAGGCCCTCTGAATGGGTGAGACAGTTGATTGGCTTGATCTGTTTGGGAGGCATCCAGGCAGTGGGACCGGGTCCTGTGTTCATTGCATGAGTTGGCTGTTTGAAACCTGGGGCCTATGCAGGATCACTTGGCTCGGCCTGGGAGGAGGGGACTGGACCTACCTGGACTAAGTCTACCAGGTTGATCTCAGTCCTCAGGGAAGGCTTTGCCCTGGAGGAGGTGGGAAGGGGGGATGGGCTGGGGGGGAAGGTGAAGGGGGCGGGAGGGGGGAGAACAAGGGAATCTGTGGCTGATATGTAGAACTGAATTGTATTGCAAAATAAAAAAAAATACAATGAATCTAAAAAAAAAAAAAAAGACAATGATATCAAGAAATTTGCAGTCAAATGGATGGAACTAGAAAATATCATCCCGAGCGCGGTAACCCAGACTCAAAAAGACAAACATAGTATATACTCACTCATAAGTGGATACTAAATGTGAGGGAAGGGAAGGCCAGAATGCAACCCACAACTCCAGAGAGGCTAGCTAACAGGGAAAGATCCTAGGAGGGACACATGGATGACTCAGTGAAGGAGAAGTGGATGTGATCCACATGAGTGGACTGGGTGTGGTGGGGGGGGGTGGCAAAGGGCAATTAGTGGGGAATGAGAACATAGGAAAATGGGAGGTCGAGCTGGAACAGGGACAGAGTGAGAGGGCAGGGAAGGAGTTGCCATGATAGATGAGGACATCATGGGAAAAGGAAGAGGCAGGGTGTAGGGAAGGCTCTCAGGAACCCACAAGGATGACACCACCTTGGACTGCTGGCAGTGGTCCAGAGCGTGCCTGGACTGGTCTACTCTGGTGACTAGTCTATCGAATATTCTATTATAATAGAGCCTTTGTCCAGTGACTGATGGAGGCAGATGCAGAGATCCATGGCCAGGTGCCAGGCTGAGCTCCGGGAATCCAATTGATAAAAGAGAGGAGGGATTCTGCAGGCGAAGAGCTTCGAGGAAGAAGTGCAGAGATGACAGGCCACACTATTGGATGCCCATGAACTGTAGACTAGTGGCTGTGGAGCCCCCATGGGACTGAACTAGGCCCTCTGTATTTGGAAGATGTTGTTTGGCTCAAACTGTTTGGGGAGCACCCAGGCAGGGGGATCAGGACCTGTCTTGCACAGCCTTGGTACAGTGGGAAGAGACTTGGACCTGCCTAGGCTCAGTGTGCCAGGCTCTGCTGACTCCCCATGGGAGACTTTGATTTGGGGGATTGGGGATGCGTTGTGGCTTTGGAGGGAGGTCTGGGAGATGGGAGGAGGGAGGAGGTGGGATCTGTAGGTGGTATGTAGAGTGAGTAGTAAATTTCTTAATAAAGAAAAATGGGGAAAAAAAATAAATCAGTTCCCCTTTCTGACCAATTTGGCAAATGAGATTAACCATCCCAACTATATTGATCAATATGTCCTCTCCATATGACAAATTTTCACAAAATATTCTTGATGAATCTGTCTTAATACTTACATACTTTCATTACTTTATTTTTATGTCTTCATATCCTAGTGTTAGAATCTGGAATGTTCTGGTGTTTGCTAAAGATCTATGTGTTAAATACTTAGTCCTCAGATTGGGTTGGTCTGTTTAGAAGTTGTAGAAAATTTAAGATATGGTTGAAATCTTGTGAGAGAACCTTACATAGTGGGGTATTCATTTGAAGGGAAAATGCTTAGTCAGTCTCTTCTTTTTATGTGTCACTGAATGGGTATGAGGCAAGTAGTTTTTTTTTTTTTGTTTTGTTTTTGTTTTTGTTTTGTCATGCATTTGGGTCACCTATTGCCTCAATAAGTCCAAAGCAATATGACGAGTTGCTGATAAATGGAAACCTCAAACTCTGTGAGCCAAAGAGACCCATTTTCACTTTTCAAGGATAGTCTTGGGTATTTGTTATAATGATAAAAATTAAACACACTGTTACAAATGCAGGATTCCAGATTGGTTTTGAATTTTGTCTTTTTCATACATCTGGCAGTGATTTGAGCATTTACTACTTCCCATCTTCTGGGTTATCTTCTAGGAACCTAACAAGGATAAGATAGAATGGCTACCAGCATCAAGGAACTTACTGTATAATGGAAAATTCAGAAAAGAAGTATTATTACAAACAGGTGATAACGTGCCCTTATTCTATTGCTTCAAAAATATATACTCATTTCTAGTGCATTATTCTTTCATATGTATCATTTAAGTATTTCCCTTGGAATTCAGCCCATTTACAAATGGAATATACATAAATTATTCAGAGGTCACCCTCTCCATATTCAATTATCTCCCCTTTAATCTGCTTCAGTAACTTAAGTGTAATCTTACAGAGACAAATATATACTAATTCATTTCAATATTTGAAAGTGTTTGGCAAGAGAAATCTCAGTGTGTCTGTATATAGACCAAAGTAAAATTTCAGTTACATTTAGTTAGATAATATATAATTTCTATTTTAGAGAAAAATGTAATATATGGATAGGAAATTAACTACAAACACCTTATCTTGGAAAGATCTGGGGAAAAGCTGATCCTTTCTTTGAGAAAATTTATTACCACAAAGGCAGATTATTTTTCAAACTGGAATTGACATGATGAGGGTAGATTTTAGACATATTTTACCTAAAAACGTACTAGGCTGTGTTCAAATGGTGGTGTATATGGAGACTAGAAGAGCTGAGCACTGTGCAGTACAACCTTTTTGCTTTTGCTTACTAGGGATGATGAATAACATTTCTGAATTTAACACTGGGACTCACCTACCCCAAACTGATATTGTAAAAGGCTCCATCCCAGAATCCTGACAGTATCAGGAAAAAAAGAAGTCTTCCTATTCAACTCACTGGTTCTGTCTGCAAGCCTGACACAACCTCATTGGCATATACCATAGTCCTCTACCAAAATAACTTATTTCTAAGCCTGGTAAAAACATGTCAGTTTAAAGTACTACAGTCCCTGCACAGGTCCTCCTGTTTTATTACTGTGACATGTCAAATAAGAGAATAGCTTTGACCAGGAAAATAGTGGTCGGGCTGCATGGAAGTCTGTTCATGAAGAAGCATAGAAAAGTGCATTCCTAAAACCAGTTTCTGCAGGAGACCTGTGATTTCTGTGAATATTTGTGCCTTCATTTGGCTTTAGAAGTCTAGCTTCAGCTTCCCTATGCTTGTTTTAGTCATGGTTACTGCTCTAACCTAATCTATTTCTCAGATTAAACTATTTGGAATTTGTTATTTTTCCTTCAATTCATATTTATGGTTAGGAAACTCGTGGCTACATAGTAAACTGAATAAGAAGGTTTGGGAGAAGATAAATCGACTTTGTCATTCCTTAGTTAATACTGGTTACAAGGTGAAAGAGTGCAAGAATTTGTTCAATATGCACAGAACAGTGATTTAGGTTTAGTCAAAAATACTTCTTTTAGAGACATGAATGTCAGGTAGGGCAAGCTTTCATGTAATTGGATTCCTCCTTATTTGATGAACAGCATTCTTATCCTGTCTGATTAAAGTGGAATGTGTTTAAACATGCTATGTGAAGCATCACAATGTATTGAAGTGTTAAATTTTTCATTGTTCTTGATTTATTTTCACTTAGTTTTAGTGTGTGTGTGTGTGTGTGTGTGTGTGTGTGTGTGTGTACTTTTGCCATGTGTATATGGGAGCCCATAGAGGCCAGAAGAGGTTATCATATTTCCTGGACCTGGAGATGGTTGATGAGATGTCTGTCATAAGTGTGAGGTGCCTATCATAACTACTGGAAATGAAGCTTGGTGTTCTGCCAGAGCATAAAGCACTCTTAACCACTGTCATCGCCCCAGCTCCCTCTGGATATTCAAACTAGTTCATCAAGATTCTGTGTGACTTGCTTTGGAAGCACCAAACAAAGATTCAAAGCACTTGAATTTGTATTCATTTGCACCAACCATTTAAGAATTTCAGGTAAAGTTATTATTAGTGAAAGCAACAGGGTTGGGGCAGAGGTTCATAGAGACCTTTCTAATAGGGTGGCAGGGAGCATACATAAGAAATGCTAGTGAGGGTTATTGCTGGTCATGTTCCCATATGTTCAGCTAGCTACTTTATGGTCTCTGCTTAAATGGCACTGTATCAAGGAAGACTTTTATTTATCTCCTTCCAAGGTAAGTCAGCAGGCCCCTATAACCTATATAATATATACCAACCTTATTATATACTTCCTTCTTGTTACTTAACAAAATTTTATTTAAATAATTGATAGCTTTATTAATAATTTAACATCTGTTTTACTCCTACTTTTTTCAACCAGATCAAGAGCTTAGATTGTCAGGGCTCAGTATGCATTGATTATAGATCTGCCCAAACACCCAGCACAAGTGTTATAATTCAATAAAATAGTAACTCAGTGACTATTGATCACAAGAAAAAGCAAATATAAAATGGAAGAATTTAAAGTAAATTTGACTGGAAGATGACAGTATCAGCATGACATCATATCTGAATGATATATATCATTTGGGAACAGTGAAAACAATTGCCCAAGAAAGACTTCAAAGCATTCATGAATTGTGTGATAGTATTGAATACTAATTAACTACCAATGGTTTAGAGAAGGAAATTTCCTTTGTATATATACACATATTCATCCCATTATACACATTCAAATTTATAACTTATAGGCACATACTACCATTATCAAAATTATTTCTGATGGTAAAGAGTAAAGTTAGAGTGCCTAGAGAGAGGCCTCAATGTTTATGAACACATACTGCTGTAGAGAGCTCAAGATAAATTCACAGAAGCCCTGTTAGGCAGCTCGCAACTATCTGTAACTATTTGCTGCCTGGGGGACCAGCCTCCAGAAGTGCAGGGCTCAAAGGGAATCCACAGAGTCAGCAGACTGACAGTTTTTATCTGAGGGCTTAAGGGCAAAGACACTTGCACAGTCTCTCGATTTCCTTCTTTATTCTTCTCTGTTCTTCTAATGTATACTTCTCTACAGCTTATACACCCCAACAAAGTTTTTCAGGCAATATAGGAGATACAGTGTAGTTACATTCTATTTTGCAAGTGAATGATGACAATGAATACAGGTAAGACATATTTTTCATCTCTCTTACGTGATTAAAACAAAGTCATCCCAAGAATCCACATACATTTACATCTAAGTAACTTGTTACAGATTAACAGAATATGAGCAAGCAGAGGGTATTTTTTCTTAGCCAATTCTTTTGTTGGCAGGCTGCATATTATGGTTACAAAGAAAAGACCAATCACTTTATTATTTATCTTAAAATGTCATCTTATAGGGAATCTTAAAAGAATCACAAACCTAAAGTTTTATACATGGCAAACAACCAGTCAGCTCTACTTTAAATCTTTAGGGTGCATACCCACTCATTAATAGTTTGTGTACATATATATATATATATATATATATATATATATATATCAGAAGATTGAGTGTAGAAATGGATACAAGGAATTAATCATCACTTTTGGTCATCAACCAACCATAGCAAGAAAGGTATGTCAGCTAATAATAATTGGGCTGCTTTGTTCTTGTTCCCTGACTTTAAAGAGTTCCTCACTCAACTGTGTGCCTTTCTAAAACTTTAAATTGTCTTCTTGGGTTTTTTTTTTTAACCTCAAAATTATTTGACAAAAACATTTTAGCCTAACTTTAAGTTATTTTCAAAGCTTTGTTTCAGCTATAATTCATTCTGAAACCTCTGGACATGTCTCCCAACATTAAGGTTAAAAGAATTTATTCTAGCTGGGCTACTGTGACTCAAATGTTTCTCTTAATAATTAACCAAAGCCACAGTCTATATGACTCCTCAATGGAAACTCATGTGTTCTAGTTGTGAAACACTTTCTTATTTTATTTTTATCATCAAAACTCTATTTAAACTAACATTATTAGTATTAATTAGATAGTACAGCTTAGGGGGAAATCATCTTCATAATAATCCACAGGTAAAAATGCTCAAGTAAAAAGGATATTTCCATGAGAAAAACACACTACATTACAGGCAGTGGGGGTCTCCCCACACCCATTCGCACCATGCCGGATACCAGAGAAAGATGGCAACAGCAAACATGTGAAGGCCCAGCAGAAGCAAAAGATATTCTGGGGCCTGGGGTCTTGGGGCCTTGCCTATCTGAGATTTAACCATCATTGTTTTATTTCGTGGTGGGCCGATGCCCTGAAGTCAATTGCTATCTGCTGTTTCTCTTACACGGCTACCAGCAGTAACTCTAGCTACAGGGAATTCGTCTTCTTCTGGTCTCTGTAGGTACATGCATTCACATGAAATTATGCACACACATACACAAAATTTAAAAAAAAATATGTATTTTTTTAAAGGCAGGGCTGATCCCTAAAGAAGAAAAGGACAAATTTGTGGTAACCTTGATTACTGATTTTTTTCAGATGTTTGTTTATTTGTTTCTCTCTCTTAAAGGGATGAGAGAATATGTAAAAAAAAAAAACCTACAGCTGTTTGTATTAACTTTTGGATCTCTATTGACTAATACATAAAAGATATGAGTATGAACATTGGTGAATAAAGAGATACTCTAAAAAATCAGAAAGATGCTTGGAAAATGAGATTAGCATGAACAGCCCATTGGTAATTTGACATAGATCAGATTAGTATCATATTTCCTGGCTAAACTGCTACCAATTTGAAGGCAAAGCATGCTTTTAAAACATTTTTCTATTCTTAGGTTTAACATGCCTAACCTGTAAAACGGAATTAAGACTTTTTTTTTTTTTTTTTTTTGGTGTTTCGAGACAGGGTTTCTCTGTGTAGCTTTGCGCCTCTCCTGGAACTCACTTGGTAGCCCAGGCTGGCCTCGAACTCACAGAGATCCGCCTGGCTCTGCCTCCCGAGTGCTGGGATTAAAGGCATGCGCCACCACCGCCCAGCAAGACTTTTGTTAAATCAAAATATAATCAATACCAAGAGGAGTTGTTATACTTGTTCATTCTAATGTAAGGCTTGGTTAAAAACCATGGCATACTTATTTCCTTCTTATATTTCATGTGCAGAGCCTGGAACTGCCCTTCTCTTCTTCTCTCATGCAGTTTTATTCTCTATTCTTTCTCCCATACCAACAGGATTTCTTTCCTAAGCATACTCAGAACCCAGCCACTGGTGTTGTCATGGGAACACCTAGACTTGAGGTGTCGTGCTCAATCTTCCCGACTTTATTTCCCCTTCAGAAAGTACTTTCTCTCCCAGATCACTGACATTCAAATAGGCCCGACTCCAATTGTAAAACAGAAATAGAAAAGAAACAATCAGTAAATTGAAATAACATCTGTGAATCAGGAAAATAAAAATAATTGGAGTCTCTAACAACTTTACATAAATTGTTTCTTTTTTTTTTCCTTAAGCATTGCTTAGAATATTTTCAAAGATTTCCTCTGATAACTTTAGATAGAAAATTTTCTGCTGCACTAAGAATGATGTACTCATAGGTATGTATTTTTGTGTATACAACTACTTACTAGATACAGTAAATATACATATACATACACACACACACACACACACACACACACACGCACATTAGTGAATAAAAGATGCTTGAAAAACAAGAGCAGCATGGACTGTTCATTGATAATTAGACATAGCTCAGGTTAGTATCATATTTTGTGGCTAAGATATTAATAATTTGAAAGCAAAGCACAATTTTAAAACATTTTTCCTATTCTTAGATTTAACATTCTAACATGTAGGAGAGGGGGGGTTTAAGGAACCCCAGGGAATAAAGACACTAAGGTTCCATTTCAGAAAGCAGGAAAGAAACTCAAGGTTGTTGCAAGGAGAGGATGAATAACTCTGGGAATTCCTAACACAGACTTCTCACACTAGGACCAATTCAGTTGCTGCCTGACTATCTAACAATTCCCACAGCTGGGTGTTTGGAACCAGCTGAGGTTGTCATTTTGTTTTTCTTTTATCCTTACATCTAAAACAATATGTGATAGAAATATATCTTGGTTGTTTGATGTGATTCGTAACTGAATTTTATTCTCTGGAAGAGCAGATTCCATATTTTCTATATTTCAAAAATGTAAATATTAGATTATAATCAGTTTTCTGCATAGATGGGAACATTTAAGGTATTTTGATAACCTCCCAATTTCCCTTAACTCAAACTGTCTCTTAGAAAATATAAATGTTGTAAATGCACTTAAGTTCATCTGTGCCCAAATAGAGATGGAGGTGTGTATGTGTGTGTTGTGTGTGTGTGTGTACATGTGCATGCATTGTGTGTATGTGTATATGTGTTTGACCAATAGTCTCTTTTGACTGTTCTGCCTCATATCTCATAGAGCTTCACAGACATCATTATTTGAATATAAATGCTCCGTCTAGTTACCTTGCTTTCTTTCTTAGCTATTATCAATACAATACCCTTTCTTGCATGTTGCAAAGTGCCTTTTGAGATTTCAGAATCCATCAAAACGGCCCAGACATCTCTTAGATCTGTAGTTTGAAGGATTGTAATACTTGGCACTCACCCTCTACCTTATGGGATCCAGGGATTGAGACCAGTCATCTGGTTTTGTGTCAAATACTCCTACCCATTTACTATGTACGAGAGGGGAACAATTAATTTTCCTGTAAATAAGATGTGTATATTTCTTTACCTTTAGGTAAGAGCAGTAAAAAAAATTCTAAAACAAGATAGAACTTGTAATATGTGCAAATCGGAATCAAACAAGGACTTGGTCCTGGGACGTGGAAGCAGTAGCAGAATGTGATACCTTGCAAGAGTTGGCAAGAGCCAGGTTTGTACTTAGTAACTCTGCTGCTTTCTTCTGTTTTATGCAGCATCCTTATTTTTCACTAACTAAACATGGATGCTGTTGTTCCTCCATTTTATCTTATCTTTTCAGGAAAAAAGTGAATATGAAGAGTCTTCCTAAACGGAGGTAAAATGTGTAGCTGCTACATAAAAGAATACTAATAATTATCACTCAGTGTAAGTCACAGTATTTCTAAATTAGTATATATTCTACTCAAGTTGAAATTAAGCTCCTGCTTCAGAACAAGTAAATGACATACAAGAAGTCATCATTGTGAGGAAGAAGGGAAAATAAAAGTTTTAATGGACAATGAAAAATAATCACCAGAATGAATTGCTATCAAACCTGTATAATTTAGGCTGAGCAATTTCTTGCTTACTACCTTCTGTAATTCTGACATAACATGACTAGAACACCTATTGAAATACAATTAATGTTTAGCAACTTTCTCTTTGAATTCCTATTTCTATCATCCCTGAGAATTCACAGAATCATGGTCAACTCATGCTCATCATACATGCTAACCCTTCAAGGCCAAATGCTATCACTAACATACTATGGCTTCAAATGCATTCAAGAAAATTAAGTAAAAATGACCTTTAAATGCATGTTAGCAGTAACAATCACTTGCTTGAGAAACTATGGATATATATATATATATATATATATATATATATATATATATATCTCATAACTTGCATAGTAGGCTGATTTTCATTACTTAAACAGTAACTGAATACTAGATTATAAAGACAGCTTTTTGGGCTCTCCCTCTTTTTTAAAAATCATTTTGAGGTATAGATTGAAGGACTGTGTCTGGTGTTGGGCTTCTGGCTAGAAAAGTGCAGACATTGTAGAACATGACAAGGTGAAGGATGGGGAATGTGCATGTATATTCATGTGGTCTTCCCTTTTATTATAAATCCAGGAGGATCTCATCAGGAGGAATCCTCAAATGTTTCTATAATACTCTTTATTTCCCTAAGACTTTATTTTGGATAGTATCAATGAATTAAGATTTTGCCCTCTGAACAATGACTAGTAGAGATTATATTCCAGTACATGAAACTTTGGGGGACCCTCACCCCACATGTACAGAGCAGTAAATATCAAGCGAATTTACATTTATAAGGCAATAACATGGTCACACAAAGGAAGAAGAATTTTGTGTATGACAAAATTAGTAACATATTAGAAAATAAGTATCTTATGAAATAAACAAAATATTGGAAATAAAATGAATAAATGTTATGGTGTGTGTTTCAAAAATAATATAGACCTTGGTTGTTTGTTCCAATTTTAGTTTTTACATTACTATTTTGTGAATATCATGTAAGAGTACTGTATTAACACCTTTTTACTCCTTCTGTGGCCGTACACTCCTTTTCAAATTCATGGCCTTTTATTCCATAATTCTCTTGCTTTCTTTCTCTTTCTCTATCATTCTCCATCCATCTACCTCTCCTTCCTTCCTTCTCTCTCTCTCTTTCCTCTTCTTCCCCCCACATGCATATCTATATGTATACATATAAATTTATACATACAACCTGCTGAGTCCATTATGGTTGCTCATGTGCATATGTATTTAGGCCTGACTACTTGCAATTACATAATCTATTGAGGGGCTCTCCTTGGAGAAGAGTGAATCACACTCTCTTAAATGTCCTTGATTGTTTCTAGCTCTTCATATAGTTGTGAGGCCTTGTGAGACTTCTCCCATCCAAATTATCACATCAGATGGTATTGCCATTTTTCATGTCTTCTTTAAACAACTGTATTGATGAGCTTTTATGGGTGAAGGTTTCCTGTCATATACAGAAGACACAATCTTACAGAAGATGTCCTTGTCCTCTGACTTCTATAATTGTTCTGCACCCTCTTCCATGGTGTTGTTGGAGCTTTAGGTACAGGATTTGTGTCGCAGATGTATAAATTGGGACTGGGTCCTGAATAGTCATCTCTTCTCTACACTTTGGCAATTTGTGTTTTTCTGTAATGATTTCTGTCTGCTACAACTTATCTGTGGGTAGAAGTATTTAGAATATAATAAGAAACTACACTGGTTTACAAAAATGACAGTAGTAGATCCCCCTAGGATCCATAGCTTCGATGGCTATGGGTAGTGGCCTGGGTTTACAGTACTAAGAATGAATTACCTATTGAAGAGGCCTGTGGTCCAATTAGATGGCTGTGAGTTACCCACAGTATGTAAATGCCACTATTGCATTTTTGTGCTATGGTTCTAGGTATCACAATTGAGCAGGACTAATTTACTGTATTCTCATCTGGCAGCTTGCATAGCTCTCTTTAGTACTGTGAGAGATAGTCCTAAAGGATGAGGCTGCCAGGTCTGATCCAGCTTAACTCATCCAAGTCCTGTGTCATAAGTGTTGGGTGCCTTCAGCAATAGGGTCTTACTTTCAGTTTCCTCTTGGTTGTCTCCCAGAAATACAGGCTTCCTAATATAGGAAGACAATAGAATTTATCACAGGGAGTCAAATAGCTAAGTTAAAGAAGTTTTTAAAAGTCAACATGAATGATTTGTTTTTTAATGTATCAGAGGCCTAAGATCAATATTTTTCTTAATATTTCCAATTCACAATATAGGCAATGCCATGCATACTTTTTTCAGTTGGAAACATTGTTTTTTTCATGGAATTAATAACAAATAATTTTTCAATGCAAGATTTTTCCCACGCATGGAAGTTCACTGGATGCAATATTTGTAGTCTGATAACTATTCCCAGAGTAAATTTTTAGAGCTTTATGTATGAAATTTTAAGACATGATCAGCAGACAGGAAATAGAGTGCTCAGGCCAGAATCTGAAGTGGATATTACCTTTAAGGCCAGTGTGCAGAATCCTACATCATGTAATCAAAGATCCTACAGCCAAAAAGAATCTAAGTGGTGAAAGACAGGAATCCATGAGAGATGGTTTACAGCCAAGTTATGACAATAATGATCTATATTAATATTCTCTTTATAACTTATATTCAGATATTTACCTTAGTTTTTCTCCATTTCTCCATTTTCAGGATATACCCAAATTATTGTACCACATTTAAGAGTGTCTCCTTGAGTACTTTTCATGGTTGCAGCTTCTAGATCTCTACATTATTCTACAATTTGAGAGATTTGAGAATTTTTGGTCAGGGGCTTAATACTTATTCCTCATTTTGGATTTATCTGATTTTTGTCTTCTTGGTTAGACATTTCTCATGCTTGGGGCAGAATGACCTCAAAGATAAAGGTCTGTTCTTACCAGTGTTTCAGAAGCACATGGTTAGCTGGGCATGGTGGTGCTTGCTTTTAAACCCAACACTAGGGAGGTAGAGGCATGAGGATCGCTATGAGTTCCAGGTCAACCTGGTCTACATAATGAGTTCTAGGATATCCAAGGCTACATAGAGAGACCATATCATGAATGACAGACAAATAAACAAATAGCACATTAACTTGACTATCTGGCTGAAAGGAATATTTCTCAATTGTTTTCTAAACATCTCCACTACCACATATTTTCCAACTCTAATCTTTGAGAAGGAAGTAAGTATGTGCAGTTCCTTACCTCATGGATACAAGAAGTAAACCTTACTCTTTAAGGAAGGATTCTCTACAACATTAAGATGTATGCATGTTTTCTGTTATTCTCATTTATTTAATTTATAAACTTGATATATATATATATATATATATATATATATATATATATACATAGAATCATAGCTATAGACTTTATAATCGATACTATATTTTTAAGTTTTGCTCAAATTATTTCAGGATTAGTTATTAGAAATAGTCTACCTTGGCTTCCCTGCTTATTTGAAATGTTCTCATTATGATTTGTTTGTGTTTTGTTGTTGTTTATTATTTTCTCACTTTCTAATGCTAAAACAATGCTCCAAACTCATATTATGTGTGTGTATAACGTTAATATATATATACATATTAACACTAACACCCATATACATATTAACACTAGCACCAATCCTGATATGTATTTGTTCTGTCCACAGGTTATTACATATTCAAATAATTTTCAAAGTTACTTAGGTCAACTTAACTTTCCCTACCTTCCTCAACAATGTCTCCTCATATTCTGTTAAGTTTAGAAAACGTTGTTACTTTGCACATTATAGTCCTGGAGTTCATTATCTATTGTTTTATTATTATTTGCGTATATTAGGAGTCACTATTCAGTGAAGTTCTATTGATTCTGGGTTAGTAGATCATTCAAAAGCTACTAGGCATTGAGGATATGGATCTTAAAGCTGTCATTGGTCATATTAGGAGCATTTTTAAAAGATGTATTTATTTGTATATATATATGTGTGTAAAAATACATGTTTTATATATATGTATTAAATATATTTGCCTGTATATTCTTTTTTAAATTTATTTAACTTTATTTTATGTGCATTGGTGTGAGGTATCAGAGCCTTTCGAACTGGAGTTACAGACAGTTGTAAGCTGTCATGTGGGTGCTAGGAATTGAACCTAGGTCCTCTGGAAGAGCAGCCAGTTCTCTTAACCACTGAGCCATCTCTCCAGCCTCTGCCTGTATGTTCTTATGTGAACCACATACATACCTGATGCTCATGGGGAGAGAAAGGATCTCAGATAACCTATAAGTGGAGTTACAGAAGATTAAAACCAACCTGTAGAGGCTGAGACTCAAAACATGATACTTTGCAAGAGCAACAAGTGCTCTTACCTCTCCTCAGCTATCTCTAGTTCCTAGAGGAAACGGTTTAATACATCAGACTTCTGGAAAAACTTTAGAGAGGTTTGAGTTTTAGAAATTATGATCATGTCCAAGGAAGTAGAAATATTGTAGGGCCAAAGTAAGGACAACCTAATGAAGTGCCAGATGAAGTCTCCCCATATCACTGTAATAAATGTACAATTTAATGACTGGTTAGAAATACACTCAATATTATTCATGGAAATACAAATGAGTTCCAAGTTTTAAAGTACAACGTTTTACTAACCAAACTTAAGCACCTTTGTACATGATAAAAAATGTATCATATATGATGAGATTAAAAATCTGTTATATAGAGAACACATTAAAAAAAGAAAAAAAACAGATATTCAATACCTGTTATACCAACTAAATAAAATGGGCTAATATTTCTAGAGTAGAACTTGTACAAAATGAGGAGTATGGGAAATATGCTAGAAAAAGATATACAGTCTTGCTGGGCGTGGTGGTGCATGACTTTAATCCCAGCACTGGGGGGGGGGGCAAAGGCAGGCAGATCTCTGTGAGTTTGAGGCCAGTCTGGTCTACAGAGTGAGTTCTAGGATAGGATCCAAAGCTACACAGAGAAACTCTGTCTCAAAAAACCACAAAAATGAAAAAGGAGGAGATATAAAGTCTCTACTAATGAGTTGAGAAGTACATCACTTGAAATACAAGTGGTTCACTGGATAGCTTCATTAAGACAATACACATCCCATCACCAGAGTAGGTCAGTTTAGACTGTCTCTTGACCATTGCCAGCAGTCTGTTGTGGGGGTATCTTTGTGGATTTCTGTGGGCCTCTCTAGCACTTTGCTTCTTCCTATTCTCATGTGGTCTTCATTTACCATGGTCTCCTATTCCTTGTTCTCCCTCTCTGTTGTTGATCCAGCTGGGATCTCCCGCTCACCCAAGCTCTCTTTCCCTTGACCCTCGCCCTTCACTAGCCCCACTCATGTCCAGGTTGTTCATGTAGATTTCATTCCATTTCTCTGTCATTGGGCGATCCCTGTGTCTTTCTTGGGGTCCTGTTTTCCAGGTAGCCTCCCTGGTGATGTGAGTAGCAGTCCAGTCATCCTTGTTCCACATCTAGTATCCTGCTATGAGTGAGTACATACCACGTTTGTCTTTCTGAGTCTGGGATACCTCACTCAGGATAGAAACCTCATCCAACTACTGAGGGATCTGGATGTAGAGATCCATGACTAGGCCCCGGGTGGATCTCTGGGAGTCCAATTAGTGAGAATGAGGAGGGTTTATATGATGGAGAATTGTTGAGACCAAGGTTGGATAAAGCACAGAGACAAATAGCCAAACGAACGGAAACACATGAAATATGAACCAATGGCTGAGGGGTCACCAACTGGATCAGGCCCTCTGAGTGGGTGAGACAGTTGATTGGCCTGATCTGTTTGGGAGGCATCCAGGCAGTGGCACTGGGTCCTGTGCTCATTGCATGAGTCGGCTGTTTGAAACCTGGGGCCTATGCAGGGTCCCTTGGCTCGGCCTGGGAGGAGGGGACTGGACCTACCTGGACTGAGTCCACCAGGTTGATCTCAGTCTGTGGGGAAGGCTTTGCCCTGGAGGAGATTGGAATGGGGGACGGGCTGGGGGGAAGGTGAGGGTGGCGGGAGGGGGGAGAACAAGGGAATCTGTGGCTGATATGTAGAACTGAATTGTATTGCAAAATAAAAATTAAAAAAAAAGACAATACACATAACAGAAAGTTTATGTAAATTGTAAATGCCAGCACCACAGAAAAGATGATTACAATGAGATACTGTGAGATGAAATTAAAAAGAAGCATTGGAAGGGTATGGTGTTAATATTTGATACTTAGACATTAAAAAATTCTAATTAAAATATCAGATATAAAAGCTTACAAAAGGTAAACCTCTTGGTTTTTAATAGTCTAATATCTACTAATCTACCAAAATTATAGAGACAGAGAAGTATGAATATAAATATTGGAGATGAAGAGTATTTAAAAATTGTGGAATCATTTTTGAGATATGAAAGATAAGTCAAGAATCCACAGATTAGCACATATAGAACAGGTTTATAGTCTTTTTCTGTTTGATTTGTGTTCATTCATGACAGGCAGACTAGTTCATGACTAGTTTCTTCCTCATAGACAGGGAAGAAAGTCCACCTGTGCCATTTACCCTCATTTATTAGCAAATGACACCAGCAGAATGGGGATAGAAATTTTGGTTTAATTATTTACTACTATTAATGGATTAAAGTAAAATGGAGGTACATACGGCAAATACTCATAGGTATAGTCAATGTTAATCCTCAATGGCTCTTTACAGTTAAGGGAAGTAACTAACATGGAATCAACAGTCAGCATAGAAACCTATGTCCATGTATTTCTGGGTCTATACATGCAAGAAATCACAGCAGCTCCTATAATATTTATAGTGTCCTACCGTTTGGACAGCTCATTCAATTAGCAACCCAACAAAATTAAAATTATATCAAATCAGCTTCTAGATATTACACTATGAGAATATGTATATGCATAATCCAAGAAAATACTTTTAGATCTCCTTAGAATCAAAATATCGTTAGGTAAATCAGTGTTCAAATATATTTTACCTCAATCATTCACAAATAGGTGTTTTGGAACATTCAGAAGATTAGCATATAAAATATTTATTATGTAGTATTCCTTCTAGATTTTATAAATGATTGTAAAAGTTATTATGTCAGTTGAGCTTATAAAGTAATGTCTGATTTTAGACATAATTGAACTATATAAATTCAATATTGGCTAAAACTGAAAAATAAATTTGTTCTTCTACTTATAAGTTATAAATGTCAAATGTGAAATACAATATTATAAAAATATCATAAAAACTTCCTACAATATAGTGGTATTTTATTATGTCAATACCAAAATTCCATTATTTTGAAAGCTACTTTTGCCTATAAGGTTCAGGTTTATTGTTTGGCTCAGTGGTTGTTAAATTTCAGTACCATGGAAAGGAAACTTTAAAAAATGAATTGCACAAAGCAGATTCTGACATTTACAACATGATTTGTATAGCCCCAAAGGTGGTGCAGGTGTAGGAAGAATGTCTCCCGATTGGGTACTCACTTGTCATGGAATCTTACAGTGAGGTACCTGGGAGTCTTTTGAGCTGACCAGTGAATATAAATCCAAAGTTTGGGATATCATACACTGTCCTCTCAAATATGAAAGATATTAGGGAAATTTTAACAATAGCAACAGAAATTCTGTTCTATTAAATATTAAATCTGTCTCATAAGCCTCTAGGCCTAGAAGCTTTCTGTGAGACATCAGCTTGAAAATGCACCATGAATACTTTATAGTTAGAGACTTTGGTAGGATCCAGAATATGGCCACGGCCAAGTTTTCATTCCTAGAATCTGTGCATAATGTCACATGACAAGGCAAAGGGAATTTCAGGGTTCAGGTGTAATTGAAGCTGCCGGTCAAGGATTTCATCCTAGATCATGTCAGTGACCTCAGAGTGACCTTATGAGTTATAAGTGGACATGGAGGGCCAGAATGGGAAGGATCTGAGGATGCTCGGTATCTGGATTTACAAGCAGTAGGTTGGGCTACAAACAAGGAGCTGAACAGAAACCAAATCACTCTCCGTAAAGTCTCCAACAGATTTCAGCCCTGCTGCCATATTCGCTTTAGCCTGATAAGGCAATTTGGGCTTCTAATCCCTAGAATTGTAAGGTAATTAAAGTTACAATATCAAAATAATATATTAGGTTTTCACATGATTAAAATACATCAACTTTAAACAAAATCCATACCTCTAAGTATGTATTTTTTCCAAATAAACAACTGCCTTGAACTATGAATATTTCACAGACTAGAACATCTTATAGCATGGATTTATTATAAGTTAAAAGCTTCGATTAAAATTTAAATGATATATACTTATGTCAGAGTCTTGAGAAAACATCACTGCATGTACAACTGGTAGCTGGAGAGATGTGTGAGCTGTACCAGGGAATTCTCTCAGAACCCCGTTTATGCCAACACCATAAAAACTGTATTAATTACTAACTAATCAGAACTTTACAATCTAAAAACTGTATTAATTACTAACTAATCAGAACTTTACAATCAATAGGTTTCGTTTGATCATGGAACCATTAGGTAAGAAAAATTTATTGAAATTAATTGAGATAAAGATTTCCCTCTATACTTCACGTTTTGAAATGTTTGTACCACATCTAAATTATGCTCATCATTTAAAGTACCTTCTTATGATTCATTAAGCTGTCTGAAAACACTATGCCAAAAGCAAAGCTTTTATTTAAAAATTTCTTACTTCATTCAGAACATGTCATTTTATTCCCAATTTTCTTGCTTAGTAAGAAATTTTAATCAATAATTGAATGGGTTATCCTATATATTTAATATATTCTACTAGATGTGAAAATATTTAATTTTTATAGATGTTATTCTAACTAGACCAGGGTTGGGTTAATATTGAAAAGAAGACAAATAACTTTAATAATTTAAAAGATTCTTTTTTTAACTTTTATTGATTCTTTATGGATTTCACATCATTCATTTTGATCCCACTTAGCTCCCTGTCCCCTTGAATCTGTCCTTGCAACTCCCTCCCACCAATCAAAATCAAATTTAAAAGAAAAACCTAAAACCAAACCAGACAAACAACAAAACAAAAGAAGGAGAATCTTGTCTTGGAAGCTGTAGTGTGGCCTGTTGAGCCACATGGTTTACCCTTTAGTCCATTCATCTTTACTTGCAAGTGTTCATTGCCTTCAGTCATTGATCTGGCTCAAGTCCTCTGGTTTTTTGCTACACTACCAATAAGAGTTCCTCTTGGAAATCCTGTTCTTGTCCTGTCATTGAGATACTTCTGTTTTGGATCTGTTAGCTCTTCCTCTGTACATGCTCCAACAGTTCGTAGATTTGGTAGATGTTTGGGTGTAATAACTCATAACCCTGGCCCTGAGCCTGAGTGGTAGCTGAATCAGTCAACCTGCCAGCTTTTTGTCATGGTCGCTACCCAGGTGAGCTCTCCAGAACTGCCTCAACTAGCTCTCCCAATGCAGCCTGCAAAAAGTAGCTGGGCCACTTCTGCTCTCAAGTCCTCAGATCTTGGTCATACAAACTGACATTGCCAGGGCCAGCTCTACTGTTTTGCCCAGGCAAGGTGCAGGTCCCTCTCTCATGATTGTTGTACGGGACATATGGGAAGGAGTGGAGTAGCTCTCCTGACTCCCTCAGAGCTGGCTAATATGGTAATATTATAAGGTAATATTATAAGATAATCTAAATTTAACTGTGATGCTCCCAAAGAAAAAATCTGGAGAAATTGTTCTAGCACATATTTAAAAAACTGAACTTAATGAATCATTTGACAAAAGTAAATGGAGTTTGGCATGGATAAGGTAGGTTGGACTTTGATAGAGCTCTGATGCTATAAAATCTAAGTGTCAGTTGGCACGGTGGAGCCCCATTTTGTCAACACTGAAAGATTTGGCAGAAAAATTTAGAGCTGTTTTCATAGGCAGTAGAAAGTTACTAATCATTGTTCAAGAACAAAATGATACAACGAAATCATAGTGAAGAAAATCTGGCAATAATACACAGAGTTTTAAATTTGTAGAAGCAAGGAGAAAATAGAAGTAGAACAAATCAACTAAATAGTTTTTTTCTTCCTCTGTAGAATATAAGGCATTGTTTTTATTGTGGCAAGTAGTACCTATATCCAGCATACCTGTATTCAACATAGATACATATTTGCATCAATATATAGACAGTCACGCCAGATTTTAAACAATGAAACAATATGGGCAGTTAAAATGAGCACAGGAATAAAATACAGAGAAAGGCAAATAGATGACATGTAAGATGAATTTTGAAAGTAGTCAATGTCTTATTGAAGATGAAGCCAGAGAAATCAGTTCTGAGGAGGATATATGAAGCCAGGGGAGGATGCAATAGTTGTCATATCAAGGGTAAATAGGAACTAAGGAGTAAGAATTAAGATACTGTGTGTATTTTTATAAAATATTCTATAAAAAGAAATGTTTTAGACAAATACTAAAAGTACATATCAAAGTACTGAATCAAGACTCTTATGTTAAATATTTATTTTATGATCATGTTTTTTAACCAAATGGAGAATATCATACTTCTAAACTTTATTAGTACTCCATAATATTTCATCATAATAGTCACACATTCACAGACATTCAAACATATCCAAATCACAAAAATGAACAAATATTTTTGCACAAGTTACTGGTTGTAACTGCTTTTGGTTAATACCCAAGTCAACTAGCAGACCTCCTCATCCAAATACAGACATATCATATGTAGTAAATACAGGTTTTGAGATAGTTGTATGCACAGGAAAATAAAAATAAAAAAAAATAAGAAGTCAAACTCTCATATTCAATTATCAGTAATAAAGATATTTCCAACATTTTTTTTTACTTTGCTTATATGTTTTACTTTAATGCTCTAAAATATTCGAGCAAACTTTTCACAAGCCCCAGAAGAACAAGAAATAAAATGAGAAAGGTCTGATCTGGACATACAAAGTCAGCAATATATTTATGAGTAGAGTTTTAACTTAAGTACCAGTGTGGTCTCTACTTGATACAGATGGCCTTATGTGGATTTGCCATATCCACATCACTGTGACACTCATTTTTCCTTCCTCCTCTTTCTTTCTTTCTTTCTTTCTTTCTTTCTTTCTTTCTTTCTTTCTTTCTTTCTTTCTTTCTCTTTCTTTCTTTCTTTCTTTTTTTTCTGTTTTTTGGAAGACAGGGTTTCTCTGTGTAGTCTTGGCTGTATGGGAACTCCCTTGTAGACCAGGCTGGCCTCAAACTCAGAGACCCATCTGCCTCCCAAGTGCTATATATTCAGGTCACATCTTACCTGGCAGAATATCTGTGTGAAAAAAATATTGATTATCACGAGGCCCACTCTGTACAGATTCTGGCAATCTAGCGGTCGGAGTGGAATTTACCTATTTCAAAAACTATTATTGTGTATACTACTTGTGCTTGAGATTTGGGTGTCTCTGAAAACAGTCAAGGTGAAGTAAGGAATGGCAATGTTGCAGCAAATGATAAGAAAAATACTAATAGGGCATGTTATTTCCTCAAGAAGACCCCAGAAACAAGAAAAGTAAAACAGTGGGGCAGAGAGAACACAGCTGTATACTTCTGTACTTGCTTGGAGGCACTGTCAGTTGAAGAGCAAGCATTGTAGGGAGGCTTGGGTTGATCGTGAAAAGGCCTCTTGGGAACCATAAAGAGGGTCACATTAGAAAATATTTAATCACTGGTGGAAGAGAACAGACAGATCAACTTCAAAGGTTTGCAGTGTAGCTGAAGTTTTCCCAGTCCCACCCCGCTCCTGGTGTCCCTCACTCCTGCAGCTGCTCAGATTCAAATAAACACACAGAGGTTTAATATTATTTATAACTGTTTGGCCTTTAGCTCAGGCTAACCACTAAATAGCTCTTACACTTAAACTCAGCCTATTTCCGTTAATCTATAGGTCACCATGTGGCTTTACCTGTGTGCCATTACAGGCTGGTCCCTGGACGGTGGGCTGGCATCTCCCGACTCAGCCTTCCTCTACCCAGAATTCTCCTTTTCTGTTTATCCCGCCTATACTTCTTGCCTGGCTACTGGCCAATCAGCAATTTATTTATCAACCAACCAAAGCAACATATATTCACAGCGTATAGAAAGACATTCCCCCATCATTTTAAGCATAAAGAGACTATGGAAATAGGGCCAGTGTGTATGTTTACAGAAAACCCTAACAAGAAAAATGAGGCAATACACTTGACAAATGGGTGACTTTGATGAAATGCCTCTGTGAATAAGCTGTTGCAGTGACTTTACATCTATGTGGGAGTCAAGCTAATGTTTAATAGTTTTGTTCCTCTTGTTTAACCGTTTAACATCATCTTGAATAGTTATTCCCTTCTGCAGTTTTGGAACCCTAACTACTATCTTTACATTTATGTTTAAATACAGGCTAAGAAACATGTCTTTAAGTTTGATTGAGTACTATAATAGAAACTTGTCATTTCTATTGAAGTTATGGTGGAGTAAATGCAAAATAATGGTACTGAAATTGTTAAGAGATAAATAACATTTATTTGAAGCTATTGTTTATGATTAAAGGAACTTCTCTGGCCTTATAACATCCATTTGTTTCAGGTCAACTATAATTCACTCTAGTTTTAAGTGTGCATTTCAACTGAGGGAAGATCCCTTTTAATGATAAACTGAATGAATCAGTAAACTTCATTTATCTTATCATAACTGTAAGTATTACATCTATATAGTAAAACTTTCATTTTGAAGAAAAAAAAATTCCAGCTCAGGCCAATCCAATGCTAATAATTGCAACAAAACAACAAAACTCATATTGATATGGCATGGAGCACAATCTCTATCTTTACTATTATTTTTCTGTTTCATTTTTCTATGACTTTTAATAATTACATGCTCCTTCAAAAGTAAGTGTATTAAGTGACAGCTTTATTTGTGGATCTAGCAATTATTTACAGGTTGCTTTTAGGTAATATGATTAAGGTCTTAAAGATGTAGCAAATGAAATTGATTCTGATTTAGTAGTTCTCATTCTATTTTTGATGTTTCCTTCCTGGAAGAAAAACAATCACAAATATTCTTCTTTTGACGCTGAATGTGATAAAAAAGAAAAAATTCATTTAAAAAAATGCAGCTTGCCACCAAGCCTGATGACCTGGGTTCAATCCTTGGAACCCACAGGATGGAACAAGAGGACTAACTCCCACAAGTCATCCTTTGACCCCTATATGAGCCCCCTGGCTCATGTGCACACACACATACAAACACACAAATAAATGTATAAAAATATTGAAGAGAAAAATGGATAGTAAAAATTTGATGGAAAAAACTGGAATGTTTTAGGGAAAAACAATTCAGTAGTCTTGCCCACTGTAATGGGCAATTTGGACACCTCCACTTCTTTGTGTCCCTTGTTTGCTTACCCATAGTGTAACTGTCAGAACAGGGTCTGACCCAGATTTTCCTGTACCCACCCTGAGCTGGAGATGCTTCAAGTTTATACTCCCCTATCTCTAGCCAATAACTTGCGACTGCAGGATAATAAAAGGTCAGTAACTTGTCTGGACAAAGTCTGAGGCTGCATGATGCTCCGGCTTGCTGCAGGGTCAGACAGAGGCTGGGGCATGGCTTCCACTTGCCTTGCTTGATTTCTTCCCATCTTCTGCTTATTGTTCCTCCTCCTTCAAGCCCTTTATTAACATATTGCATACATGGGAATCCATTTCTCCACTTTGGGCAGATCTGCTCTTAAGATACCCCATTAAACTTCAAACATAGCAAAAAAGCATGTTTCTAAACTCTTGGGTTACACACAAAACATACCATAGAAAAACGTCATCAGTAGAAACGGTTCCAAAACAAAGGTGAGTTTTAATACACGTAAGTCAAGAGAAATAATGAACTGTGAAAAAAGAGGCTAGCCCAATCCACAGCGGGCTGTTTTTCCAGAGTGGCTGCCAGTGCTATGGAGAAAGTAGCCCTCTACTGGGCTGGCCCGTGGATGAGCTCAGACTCTACCAGATAACAGGATGGTAAAAGCGAATCTGTTTTGGTTAGAAGGAGAATGAGAGAGGGAGTTGACAACAGGGTAAAATCATGAAGCTCTGAGAATAATGGCTCCTCATTTTAAAATTTATACTAAAATCTGCGGGGCGCTGTATAAGTGAATAGCTTTCTTCTTCAAATTAAATAAATCTATAATTATATTAAGATAAAACTGAAAATAATACAGCAAACCTTGTTCTTTGAGATGCAACAGACTGCAACTTTAGACACCGGAAAACAGAATTTTGGAGGCAGCATAATCTGTTTTTGTTCTGATTAGTTTATTTTTAAGAAGATGAGATATGGCTATCAAAAAGCATGGGGAATTATATTTTATGAAGATATAACAGTGAATTGAATAGGTATATTAATGATAAAGATGGACTTACAGGGACTGATACTATGATGCAAGAAATCAAAGGACACTTTACAAAAAGAGTTTCTTCTTGTAACATACACTAAAAAAGTAAACCAGAAACTCTGGAATAGGACATTAACTGTCAATTACTCTACAAAGTATCTTACGTACTAAAATCTTTCATCACTACTTTCTGCCTTTATTTCAACTGTTCTTCTGAACTTTATGAACATCTTTAAAAATGAGTACAATTGGGTCAATAATTAAGAAGCTTCTATACTTACGGGTTCTGATGAATGCTTAGGCTCTGTGTTATCCAGTATGGAAGTCATTAAGATAAGTATCATCAACAACAAAAGCCTTTGACTTTGATTATGGGTTGAAAGACTTTAAATTCTCATCTTTTCAGCTAATTCCCTGTAGGATCTGCACAAAACACTTTATGCTGATGAGTGTCATTTTTATCAAACTTTGTAATGAAAGTCTTTTCATCTTCTAACATTTTGTCATTCTACACCTCAAAGATTCTGTTTTTCTGTCTCCATTTCTACAGAAACCAAATATGGATAGGGATAATTCAAGAAACAGATGTCCCACTCAACAAACCATCCTCAGGTACTGTCTGTAACTACGTGAACAAAACCAACAAAAGAATGATGAGGGCCTATTCTACAAATAGCTCCAACTTCAGTCTCTTCAGCATGTAGGCTTGGCTAAGGGTAAACAGAGGTGAAGAGAAGTTTCAGTTACCTAAACCTGCAAGGAATAAAAGCTGTCAAGGGGCTGCCAGTAAGCCCTGGTCACTT
The DNA here is from genome assembly GCF_949786415.1 of Peromyscus eremicus. Classification (NCBI taxonomy): domain Eukaryota; kingdom Metazoa; phylum Chordata; class Mammalia; order Rodentia; family Cricetidae; genus Peromyscus; species Peromyscus eremicus. The sequence goes on from NC_081418.1 coordinate 37,916,972, forward strand.
AAAGACTAGGTGGCAGATGCTGCCAGTTTAGGACAAGCAAATACAGTTAGCAGTACATCCCAGACCCCTGCTTTCTTCCCCCTCTGAAGTAATCTACTAATGACTTCTATTTGTTATAACTAAGAAAGGATTCCAAGCCAAGAGGTTTCATGAGACAGTCAATGGGTGTCTGTTTTCTGAAACTAGGCAGAATGGGAAAAGTTGGAAAGTGAGCACAGAGTAATATAGGATGATAATCTATCCCAGGGTAATTTTTCTAAAAGATCCTGGGTACATTGACACATAGCTGTACATGAGGGGGCACTTGTAACCTAGAACTTGGGAGTCTGTCAGAAGGATGGAAAGTTCAAGGCCAACCATGCTACTCTGCATGTTCAAGGCCAGCTTTCAGTAAATGAAGAAATCCTGTCTGACACATCACAAAGTCCCAAAATACTCTTAAAAAATCCTCTTCTTCTGTAAATTAGCTGCTCAGTCACTCTGTGACACCTGGAAATTTTGTAAGAGCCTCATGGTATGGTATAGAGTCATTTGTAGTAGAATAGAGAGGATAGCAGGAAGGAGGAAAATCAGAAATACTTTCCTTAAGTCGTTTTCTCTCTGATTACTTTCTTACACAACCCACCACTTCTCACTTGGAAAGAGCAAGCACTCTCAAGATTGTTATCATAACTAGGTTTTTTATTTTCCCTGTGTGTTCTCTTTGTAATGAAGTGTATATAAAATTATCAGAACAGGATACTTTTATAATGAAGAAAAAAATTCCATGGGGTGCAATTTCCCATCTGTAATTATTTTACAAATGTCTATTTTGCATGAAAAACAACCCAGTTACAAGGCATGCAAAGCTGTGTTAATGACCAGAAATATATCCATAAAAGCAGATGCCAAGGAAACATAGTGAGGAAGTAAAAACAAATTGAGCTTACGATGAACACAGAAACTGGACTGCCTGCCTTTGAAACAAATGAGCAGAATGTGTAAAATAAATAAATAAATGTGCAAATAGTTACCCATAGCCTACACAATACAACTAATTTACAGAAAATGCCTTTGTTTCTATGTGTTTAAATTTGCTAGCTTAACTATAAAGTGCTATTATTTTAAATATAAATGCCTCAGAAGATCTCTTATGATGAAGTTTTTCAATATAATCAAAATTGAGTATGCCTTTTAATGCGTGTTGAGTTGCAACTGGATGCCTTAACTGTTAATTCTGGAGAAGCAATATGTGGTTTCAAATCAAGTGGTTGAACAAAGTAAAGATAGGAAGAAATTGATTATCTTTCACTTTTCTTTATTTCCCAAGTAACAACATTCATTGCTGTGCTGCTGTACTTTCTCTAACTAAAACTCATTTGATGTCTGGGAAAAAAAAATAATAAAGTGTCCTTTATGTGCTGTGAAATAAGCAGGCATGGAAGTTTTGTCAAGCCTCCACTGAGTCATGATGACTAGAAGGATTACTGTAGGACTCAAGGTGTCTCAGGAATTCTACTAAGGTATTGGAGATGTGCCTGTGCCTCACTCTGTAAAGCATCTGGCAGGCCCAAGACCCAAAGTCATCTTAGATGGCATGAGAAAATACAATGATACTTTGTAATTGATAACATCCTAGTTTGTTAGCACTCATAGCTCTGTGGCGATATATTGTATACCCCAATAAAGCTTACCTGGGGATCAGAGGACAGAGTCAGCCACTAAATTAGACATAGAGGTCAGGCAGTGGTAACATACACCTTTAATTCTATCAATCAGGAGGCAGAGATCCATTTGGATTTCTGTGAGTTCAAGGCCACACTGAGCTACATGAGAGAAGCAGAACTAGGCAGTGGTGACACTTGCCTTCAATGCCAGGAAGTACTATGGCAGGACACAGAGGTATATTTCCTATGTGAGGAAACGGGAACTCACTCTCTTGAGGATAAAGAGGTAAGCTAGTGGCTAGTTATCTTGCTTCTCTGATCTTTCAGCTTTCACCCCAATATCTGGCTCTGGGTTTTTTATTATAAGACCTTTTAAGATTCGTGCTACATAGCTCCATAAAATCATTTTAGAATGACTATTTAGTTCCATTGGTCTTGTGTGATAAAACTGACCAACTATCAGTTCATGGTTTTGAACAACCATGAAAATGAGACAGTTTGAATCTTACAAATAACATGGACTTGCTTTGACTTTGTGATGTTTGCTTACTTGAGTCTAGACTCCGATGAATCTAATTACACACTTCCACACTTAGCCCTTTTGCCTCCTGTCTTACTTAGGGTTTCTAATGCTTCAATGAAACACCATGACCAAAAAGCAAGTTGGGGAGGAAAGGGCATATTTGGCTTATACTTCAGCATTGCTGTTCATCCCTGAAGAAAGTCAGGACAGGAACACAAACAGGTCAGGAACCTGGAGGCAGGAGCTAATGTAGAGGCCATGGAAATATGCTGCTTCCTGGCTTGCTCCCCATGGCCTGCAAAGCCTTCTTTCTTAAGGAACTCAGGACTACCAGTGCAAGGGGAGCCTCATCCACAAAGGGCTGGGCCCTTCCCCATCAATCACTAATTAAGAAAATGCCTGACAGCCAGATCTTCATGGTTCCTACCACCCCCTGTGGTAACACAGGCCATGGTCATCAACACACATCCAAACTGCAGTGGGACCACAAACCCAGATATGGCCATCAGTAGCCCCTTGGGCTTAGATGTCACCATGGATCCAGGGGCAGCATAGGTCGCCCAGATCAATATGATCCCTGTGGAAGCATGTTACTAAGACAACAACATGGTCTCAGGTGGCTGACCAGACCCTCAAGCATCTACTCAGCACTCAGTGGTAACAGATATAATGGAAATCAACTCAGACCCTGGCTGCTGCAGTGCCATAGACCCAGACACGGCCATAGACAGCAGCTTGGGCTGAAGTCACTATGGCCCTGGGTGCCAGCACAGGCCACCCAGATCAGTATGACACCCATAGCAGGAGGTCCCTTGGACACCAACATGGCCCCAAGTGGCAATCCAGAGCCCTGACACCAGCAAGGCCTTCAGTGGTATCAGGATCCAGGAATATCAACAGAGACCCTGGCTGCAGTAGGGTCATGGACCCGGACATGGTCTTCAGCTGCAGCCTGGGCCGGACATCACCATGGCATCTTATGGCAGTACAGGCCACTCAGATCTGGAAGGTTCTGGCTGCAGCATGACCCTTAGATACCCACCTGGCTTAGATGATGGCTCAGATCCCAGGTATTTGCAAGGCTTTACAACCTGATCTTATGGAAGCATTTTGTCAATGGAAGCTTCCTCCTTGATGACTCTAATATGCCACGTTGACATTAAAATAATAAGTACAGCCCCTGTATGAATGTAATGCTATATAATACTGTCACAAGTGAGAATGTGAGGCATATGAGAAGAAGCCCAGTTTCCCACTCACTATGACTAATCTTGGTCCTTTTATATTGTTTCTCAATATCACATAATACAGAATTGGTAGTAATGAACACTACTCTGAGAAAAACAGAAAGATAATGACCAAGTATGACATTACAAGCAGTGTTGTATCATCTTTAAGAACAAGAAACAAACAAGCAACTAAAACCCAAATCTTTCCCACATGCCTGAGGTTTTTATATTTTATTTTTCTTTAATGCCTTTTAAGAGGCTTTCAAGAAAACAGTAAGCTCATTACCCATTTAAAATTAAATGAAGTATTGTATACTACTGCACCTTGCCCATTTAACATGTTTACATAAGAAAAAAGAAACTTCCAAAGCTAGGAGTTTAGAAACATTCTTTTAAAAAAGGAATTCCCTGAAGTGTGCTGCTACTATAACCAATGGACACTACTATTTGGGACTTAAATATTTAAACATATGCCTATCTAACTAGTTGTGGATAAAAGAAATTTAGTCTAATCTATATGTGACAACTAAATATTATAAATTATTATTGATACGGTCTTTATCCAAAACATATTCTTTAAATGTATTTCTAAAATTACACTTCAGTTTACTTAGATTGCTGAGAATATAAAATATATGCATACCAACTAGGAAAAGGTAAATAATTCTTTTAAGAGTTATATCTTTATTTGTTTTTATTGTATGAATGTTTTGCCTGCATCTGTGTCTGTTCGCCATGTGTTTACCTGGTCCCTGTGAAGGTCAGAGAGGGCATCAGATCATCTGGAACAGTAGTTACAGGTGGCTGTAAGAAACTGTGTGGGTGCTGGTAATTGACCAGGGGTCCTCTGCAAGAGTAGATAGTGTTTTAACTGTTGATAAATCTGTCTAGCCCTCTAAATCATTTCCTTAATCCCCACATATAATGTAGTATTCTAAAATGTAATTAACATTTTATTTAATTTACATATTGGTATTTTGTTTGTTACCTCCAGTTGTGTATAAGCAGTAGAAGGTACTGGTGGTAGATAATAATGAAATTTAATATCCTAGCCATTGGTCTAAATATCTAGAAAGAATGGAAAATTTCATATTTGAACTAAATTATTTATATATATGAAGTAAAAACTGTATATATCGTTTTCAATATATCATTTGGAATTAATTTACCTAATCCATTATTTATTGCATATGATGCATAATTTTAAAATAAATTTTTCATTTGGCTATAAAGGCTCTTTATAGCTAATTAGATGTATTTGTATTAAATATTTTCTCCAGCCTGTTAATCACAAACCTGTATCATATTCCCTGATATAGATTTATTTTGGTATATGTCATGGAATTTGAGTAAAACTAAAGGTGAATTCTAAATTCTGATTTTGATAGATTGTACATGGAGCTAATCTTTCTTTTTTTTATTTAAGAAATTTTTAAATTTATTTACATACCAACCACAGATCCCCCTCTCATCCCTCTTCCCGCACCCTGTCAACTTCCATCCCAACCCACCTCCATCACCTCCTCCGAAAGGGTAAGGGTTCCCATGGGGAGTCAGCAAAGCCTGGTACAGTTAGTTGAGGCAGGACCAAGCCCCTCTCTCCTGCCTCAAGGCTGAGCAAGGTGTCCCACCATAGGTAATGGGCTCCAGAAAGCCAGCTTATGCACCAGGGAGAGATCCTTATCCCACTGCCAGGGGCCCCTCACACAGACGAAGCTACACAACTGTCTCCCATATGCAGAGGGTCTAGTCTAGTCCCATGTAGGCTCCACAACTGTAGGTATAAAGTGTGAGTTCATACAAGTTTGGTTCAGTTATCTCTGTAGATTTCTCCATCATGATCTTTTTTCTAAAAATAATTTTATTTTATAATTAATTTAATTTTACATATCAGCCATGGATTCCCCTGTCCTTCCTCTCATGCCCCAGCCTTCCCCCCCAAGTTCACCCCCCCCCCATTTCCACCTCCTCCAAGGCAAGGTCCAGTCCCCTCCTCCCTGCACCAAGGCTGAGCAAAGTATCTCAGCATAGGCCCTAGGTTCCAAAAAGCCAGCTCATGTACCAAAGACAGGTCCTGGTCCCACTGCCTGGGGGCCTCCTAAACAGTTCAAGCTAATCAACTGTCTCACTTATCCAGAGGGCCTGGTCCAGTTCCATGGGGGCTCCTCAGCCATTGGTTCACAGTTCATGTGTTTCTGCTAGTTTGGCTATTTGTCCCTGTGCTTTTTCCAATCATGGTCTCAATATCTCTTGCTCATATAAACCTTCCTCTCTCTTGTTGGTTGGACTCCAGGAGCTCCACCTGGGGCTTGGCCGTGGATCTCTGCATCTGTTTCCACCAGTCACTGAATGAGAGTTCTACAATGACAGTTAGGGTGCTCGGCCATCTGATCACCAGAGTAGGTCAGCTCAGGCACTCTCTCGACCATTGCCAGTAGTCTATAGTGGAGGTATCTTTGTGGATTTCTGGGGACCTCTCTAGCACTCTGCTTCTTCCTATTCCTATGGGGTCTTCATTTATCATGGTATCTCTTTCCCTGTTCTCCCACTCTGTTCCTGATCCAACTGGGACCTCATGCTCCCCTAAGCTCTCTTTTCCCCCATGACCCTTGCCCTCTATTACCACCCTTACCCCCAGGGATGCTCAATCATACCACAAGGACACATGCATAACTATGTTCATAGCAGCATTATTTGTAATAGCCAGAACATAGAAACAGCCTAGATGTCCTTCAACTGAAGAATGGATAAACAAAATATGGTACATATACACAACGGAGTGCTACTCAGCAGAGGAAAACAATGACATCATGAGGTTTGCAGGCAAATGGATGGAACTAGAAAATATCATCCTGAGTGAGGTAATCCAGACTCAGAAAGACAAACATGGTTTGTACTCACTCATAAGTGGATACTAGATGTAAAGCAAAGGATAACCAGACTGCGACTCACTACTCCAGGGAGGCTACCTAGTAAAAAGGACCCTAAGAAAGACACAGGGATTGCCCAGGGACAGAGAAATGGATGAGATCCCCATCATGATCTTGACCCCCCCCCCACCTTGCTCATATAATCCCTCTTCCCTCTCTTCGACTGGACTCCTGGAGCTTGGACTGGTCCTTGGCTCTGGATCTCTGCATCTGCTTTCATCAGTTACTCGAAGAAGGCTCTATGATGACAGTTAGGGTATTCACCAATCTGATTAGCAGGGTAAACCAGTTCAGGCACTATCTCCACTATTGATAGTAGTCTAATTTGGAGTCATCCTTGTGGATTCCTGGGAATTTCCCTAGCACCAGGTTTTTCCCTAAGCCCATAATGTCTTTCTCTATCAAGATATCTCTTTCACTGCTCTCCCACTCTGTCAGTCCCCCAACTCAACCATCCAGTTCCCTCACATTCTCATCCCCCATCCATTGCCCCCCCATCTCCAGTTTACTCATCGAGATCTCATTTATTTCTCTTTTCCAAGGTGATCCATGTGTCCCTCTTAGGGTCCCCCTTGTTTCCTAGCTTCTGTGGAGCTGTGTTGTAGAATGGTTATCCTTTGCTTTACATGTAGTATCTACTTATGAGTGAGTACATACCATGTTTATTTTTCTGAGTCTGGGATACATCATTCAGGATGATATTTTCTAGTTCCATCCGTGTGCCTGCAAATTTCATGATGCCATTTTTTTCTGCTGAGTAGTACTCCATTGTTTATATGTATTACATTTTCTTCATTCATTCATTGGTTGAGGGGCATCTAGGTGGTTTCCAGGTTCTGACAATTACAGATAGTGCTGATATGAACATAGCTGAGCAAGTATCCTTGAAGTATGATTGAGAGTTCCCTAGGTATATGCCCAAAAGTAGTGCCATTGGGTCTTGAGGTAGATTGATTCCCAATTTTCTGAGAAGTTGCCATACTGATTTCCAAAGTGGCTGTTCAAGTTTACACTCCCACCAACAGTGGAGGAGTGTTCCCCTTGCTCCACATCCTCTCCAACATGAGCTATGATCAGTGTTTTTGATCTTAGCCATTCTGACAGGTGTAAAATGGTATCTCAGAGTCATTTTGGTTTTTATTTCCCTGATGACTAAGGAAGTTAAGCAATTCCTTAAATAGCTTTAGGCCATTTGAGATTCTTCTATTGAAAATTCTTTGTTTAGCTCTGTAGCCCATTTTAAATTGGATAGTTTGGTATTTTGATGTCTAGTTTCTCGAGTTTTTTTTTTTATATATTTTGGAGATCAGCTTTCTATCAGATGTGGGGTTGATGAAGATCTTGTCCCATTCAGTAGGCTGTTGTTTTGTCTTATTTACTTTGTCCTTTGCCTTACAGAAGCTTCTCAGTTTCAAGAGGTCCAATTTATTAATTTGTTGCTCTCAGTGTCTTTTTACTGGTGCTGTTATATTTAGGAAGTGGTCTTCTGTACCAATGCATTCAAGGCTACTTCCTACTTTCTCTTCTGTCAGGTTCAGTGTAACTGGATTGATGTTGAGGTCTTTGATGCACTTGGACTTGAATTTTGTGCATGGTGATAGATATGAATCTATTTGCAATCTTCTACATGTTGATATCCAGTTATGCCAGCACCATTTGGTGAAGATGCTTTCTTTTTTCTATTGTACAATTTTGGCTTCTTTGTCATAAATCAGATATTCATAGGTGCGTGGATTAACGTCAAGGTCTTCAATTCAATTCCATTGGTCCACATGTCAATTTTTATGCCAATTCCAAGATGTTTTTATTACGATAGCTCTATAGTAGAGCTTGAGATCAGGGATCATGATGTCTCTGGAAGTTGCTTTATTGTACAGGATTGTTTTAGCTATTGTGGATTTTTTGTTTTTCCATATAAAATTGAGTATTGTTCTTTCGAGACCTGTGAAGAATTGTGTTGGGATTTTGAGGGGGATTGCATTGAATCTGTATATTGCTTTTGGTAAGATTGCCATTTTTACTATATTAATCCTACCTATCCATGAGTATGGGAGATCTTTCCATTTTATGATACCTTCTTCAAATTCTTTCTTCAAGACTTAAAGTTTTTATTATATAAGTCTTTCACTTACTTAGTTAGAGTTACCCCCAAGGTATTTTATATTATTTGTAGCTATTGTAATGGGTGATGCCTCACTGATTTCTTTCTCAGACCATTTAACATTTGTATATAGGAGAGTTACTGATTTTTTTTTTTGAGTTAATCTTGTATCCTGCCACATTACTGAATGTGTTTATCAGCTGTAGGAGTTTTCTTGTAGAATTTTTGGGGTCACCTATGTATACTATCATATCATCTGCAAATAGTGAAATTTTAACTTATTCCTTTCTAATTTGTATCCCCTTCATCTCCTTTTGTTGTCTTATTGCTCTAGCTAGAACTTTGAGTACTATATGGAGTAGATATAGGGAGAGTGGACAGCCTTGTTTTGTTTCTGATTTTAGTAGAATTGCTTTGTGTTTCTCTCCTTTTATTTTGATGTTGGCTATTGGCTTGCTATAAATTGCCTTTATTATGTTTAGGTATGTTCCTTTTATTCTGGATCTCTCCAAGACCTTTATCATGAAGGGATGTTGGATTTTCTCAAAGGCTTTTTAAACATCTATTGAGATAATTATGTTTTTTTTTCATTTCTATGTGTTTATATGATGGATTACATTGACAGGAACTAATCTTTCAAAACTATCTTTGTCCCCATCTGTTGGTTGAAGCAAATGGACTTCAAACCAAGAAGATGATAATATTGAAAAGTGGAGTCAAGAATGATTCTCTGAGTCCTCATTGTGGCAATATCTGTAAGTAACATGAGTTAATCAGCTGGTGGCTATGAAATACGCATGTGACATTACATGGGTATGACATAAATTCAATATTTCTGCCAAATACACTAAAATTTTAAGTAGTTGGATCCAAAGTCTGCTTCACTGTATAAAGTGTATTTGTGCATTTGCATCTTTCATACTCTACTTGTGGTGAGGAAAACACCTTTCTGTTTTGAAAGTGACTGTTGCATCTATTTAGTAATGTACTCCATGTTGTTGAATGATGACTCTCTTATACAGAACAGGGGTAAGGAAAGCACTTTTGACAGTCCTTAATTAGCACCTATTATGCTCTTAAATTTTCAACTATTTGTTCCAATGACAGGACACTCTCCAAAACCTGCCACAAGAAAGGCAATTTTTTCAAGTCAGTGTGTGAATAAGTGTCTGTATGTCTGTCATTTGGGGGAAGGGTTCTGAGTCACCAAATTGCTCTTACTGAGGAAAGGCATGTGACTCTGTTCAGGCTTTTATTTTGTAGCCCCTTGAAGCCCTTTAATCTTCCAACATTCCTTAGTTGCTGTAATATTCAACTACTATGCATATCACCCACTCTGCATCCTCTAACAGAGACTTATCTGTAAGTTATACTGGTACAATAGTGGTACACATGTTAAGGGAGTAAACAACCACTTTTTAAAATTAAATTTAAGGCCCTTTCCATCAAATAGAACTAGCACCACCTGACACTGCTAAAGTGGCCAAGTACCTGAGACTAGAAAATTCATAGGCATAGGGGAAAAGCTACTGTGGAAAGGAATGCAGCAGTAAAATTATTGCTAATGACATATTGCTATACCCATAGAACAGATTATCACTCAGCACTCATCAGGGAAGTGGACAGTAACTAGCCAGCTTGTAGCTGATGGTAATTAGCAAAGAGATTCACAACTGGACAATGTACAGAGAGTGAGAGACTTTAGAGCACTCAATTTTAAATGGAAAACCTGTATCAAACCCCTCCCCTCAAGGCACAGGGATCTAGATGGAAGGGGAGGTAGAAAGATTGAGAGCCAGAAGTGGTGGATGACTACAAGAAAATAGTGTACTGATTTCTAAAAGATAATTTTGTGTGATTTATATTCCATAAAGCTTCTAGTAAAAAAATACAATACTTATTTTGTATATTAATCACATATATTTTGATGTTTTCCCCTGGCCTTTCTAGCTGCTGTATACTTTTGTGAATTAATGATGTACTTTCTTATTACAGCAATAATGATTCCTAAATGAAATTTCAAGTATTTAGATTGTTTGTCCTATTTAAAGTAGTTGACACCAAGCTCTTTTTCTATTTATTGATAGAAACCTGGGAATGTCAGGTATTTTCGAATCTCTGAGCTTTTGAACATGTTAACGTAGGAGCCCACACCTGAGCATGATTTACTGTGATTACTCTCAATGGTTTGACATATAATGATCATGAAATGCTACAGAAGCATCATCTGCATGTTTTCTTGATTGTGCTTTTGCACATGGGCTTTTACATGTGTATATTTAAGAATAATGTTTCCTACAGGAAAAGGCATCCAACACTATACTGCAAGTGGGTTCAGGAAGGGTGAGTCTTTCATTTCCGTGCTATTCCTTTTCTGACTGTTCTACTTGTATTTTGGAGAAGCACAATACAGAACTGAAGAACAGTTTTTGGACTGAATCAGAGCTAACGGTTTTGGAGGTAAGTAACTACAGAGAAACACACATTCTATTGAGCTTTCCACAGCCTGGTATTTGTTTTTCAAGAAATGTCATCGAAAAGATCACAGATTTGTGATTTTGTGTATTTAGAATACTCAACTGGGGTTGAACTAAGCCCTCACATGCTGCAAATATAACTCACCAGTGATGTCTGGTTACTATTTAGAAAGTAGAACTCACATAATTGCTGAATTGGAGGCACTGGTGAGTTTAACTAAAACGTTAACTGTCAGGTAGGCAATGATGATGGCAGGCACACAAAATGAGGATCCAAGAAAGGAGCTTTTGGAGTAGTGAATGAGGTCAGGATATAGAATTTTTATTTTTCTGTGGTTGCAATGACTGGTCTGCACTGGGAGGCATGTTTGATAAGTATAGCATTCATATAAAAATATAAGCCTTTGGATGAAAGTAATAAACGTTAGCTACTTATATTGCCCAAGGGATAAGCTATCTTTGTGTTCAAGAAAAGCACAGCACTGGGGATGGGTAGAGAATAGATCCATTTGCTCAATAGTTTATTTGGCTATCTATTTCCATATGCCCCAAAATTAGTTTTAAAATAATATAGAAAGTAAAGAAATGACAAAACTGTGTTGGATTCAAAGCTGTCCCCTCCACATTCTTCCATCTGTTTTGCTTTTAGCTTTAATAATGGTTACAATGTGTCACCATGTTCCAGGTTGAATTATTAAATGTTAGCAGACTGAGGATACAAGGGATGGGAGGCAGCATTTTGTGCACTTATCTCTTAATAGACAACATGAATCTGACAGGCTGTGGCAGATTTTGTGTCATTGATTCTTTTTTTAAAGATCTCTCTCTTCTCTCTTGCTTTAACTTCTAAGCTGTATTGCTTTCTTTCTGCAGTGACATTTAGTTTTACAAGTGGAAAGTTTTTACTTTGATAACAAATGTTTTAATATTTCCAGGGCTGTGTTATAGGCATGAACAATTAGTTTTCTTCTTTAAATATTAATATTTATATTGGGATTTTTTACTGCATTATGTAAACTTTTGCATTGCATTTCCCAACCCAGGTAGCATTATTTCTGATATATTTATTTATTATTTGTCTCACTTGCCTTCTTTCTGAATATTTCTTCCTCTTATACGTTTTCCCTTCAAAATACTTTACCATAGGAAATAAATTTACCTGAAATGTGATTTTAAAGGTTTGCATTCCCTTAATTGGTTTTTAAATTATATCTTTCTTTAACATTTGCCTACATGTATGTAAGGTATTCTAATTACTCTCCCTCCCCTCTTTATCTCCCTTAACCCCTGTAAACACATACTCACCACAGGTCCTTTTACTTTGTTAACATCTTTTTGTTTTGTCTTGTAGCCCACTAAATTTAGCTAAGGTCATCTGTTTAACTGAATATGGAACTATCCAGTGTAGCCATTCAGCCTAACCAGTTTGTACGTATCTGAAGATACTGACTGACCTCCAACAACATCCGTCAGTATATCATTGTTCAGCAGGGACAGATAGTATCCCGTGAGCCTCTCCTCATCTACGACTGCCCAAGAAAGATAAAAAAAATTATAAAACCAAGTTTTATATAAAAGTATATGTAGCTATAGGCATTTGTAAGCCTTATCTATGAACAGCATATGGCTACAATCATGAAATAAATATTTAGATGTGTAACAAAGAAGCTTCCAGTAATATATCTCATTCAGACAGCATTGATAAAAGATTTGTTAAGTTTCACTTGGTGCAACGCTTACTGACACTAAATACTCCTGGGTATTTGTTAGTACCCTCTTCCATGTTAATGAAATTTTTGATGGAATTTGAGATCTAACTCTATAGAGACATATGCTACACAAGAGTGATAAAGGACATTAGAAAAGTGTATAAAATACTGCATAAAGTGGGAGAAAAATATCAGTTGATTCATAACAGAATGTCTAATCCTTTTGTTTAAAAAGAAGGGGCATTTGACTAGGGGTGAGTACTAAAACCATGGTATAAAAGTTGACACAGTCCTTCTAGCCACCTGTCTTTGTTTTGTTATCACCTGTGTGCAGTACAGCTTTTGAGAATTTGTATAATGGGTAAGGATGATGCAGAGGAAAGCATCAGGAATCCTTGAATAATATAGTTATAAAGATGTGATATGATCTTAATGGTTTTAAGGAGATCATTGCTTTTGGAAAATAACTAGGAAAACCCAAAAGTCTAGTAAAAGAGCATGTGGTGATAGGAGGCCTCATGGAACCAATGATATCAATCTTCTCATGTTGCTCAACAAAGCCTATTCCTTCTGTTGCTGCCTTTCCCTGGTAAGAAGTTCCATTCTAAGGAGTGTTCTTGATTCTAAATGTGCTGATGTGAAGTCAACAGTCCTTTGTTGTCTCCTTTCTGTTCAATTCCTAAAGTCTCATGATGTACACTGAGAGTAAAGTTTCATGTGGCTACAGTGTGCAATTCTGTGGTTATAAAGGAATATAAAATTACTAAAATGTGCCACTACTATTTGGAGCCCAGTGTCACAATCACCATGGAGAGAATTGTAGAGTGACACCCTACAGAGGAATATTGACATTGCACTGTCATTATAGACGGTAACTGTCTGCAGTAAATTTCATTAAGTTAAAGAAAAACTGTTTCTGTATTTTTAGGAAACATATACTGCAACCAGCTATCACTATATGTCCATATTCCTGGAAACGTTAAAAAAAACGGAAAACCAAGGAGAAAATGTCACCTTTTATCATAAACATAAAACACATCCTAATGCTGGAATATTCAGAGGAACTTGCTAGAATTCTTTTTCCTCAGAGTTCTTAGCAGATGTCATGTATAGATGGCCACACTTTCAGAATAGCTTCTTGGAAATGAGTATATTTGTGTAGTAGGTTATAAAGTCTGTTCTTTAATGGTCCCACTGAATACCATGTGGAGGTACCTTATTATAGGACTCAGTGCTACTGGAATTCTGAGTTATAATTCAGCAAATAAGCATATAGAAATTGGAGAGGCAAGCATTCCTTATTTTCCAGTAGAGACCTAGGAATTAGCATGTCCTATTATGTACATATATGTGACAGAATGAGACTTGAGGTATCAATATCTTTTCTGAGTCCTTAAAAAACATTAGAACTTCTGTGTTGCTAGCTGCTGGTAAAGTAAAATGCTGAGTCCCAAAGTTCACCCCTCCCCCCCCAATTTCTATACCTTTTTCTTTTTTTTAATCTTTAAATTGTTTTTGTTATTTAGTATAATGAAACATCTGAACTTTAAAATTTATTTATTTATGTTACATCCCTCCTTCCTCTCCTCCCAATCTGTTCCCATCCCCCCTCCATTCCCATCCCCCAATCCACTCCTTCTCTGTTGCTGTTTGGGAAAGGTCAGGTCTCCCATGAGCATCAACAAAACATGGCATATCAAGTTGTAGGAAGACTAAGCACCTCCCCCTGTATTAAGGCTGGGCAAGGTGACCCAGTATGAGAGGTAGGGTCCCAAAAGCCAGAAAAAGGGTCAGAGACAGGTGCTGTTCCCATTGTTAGAAGTCCCACAAGGGAACCAAGCTACACAACTGTCACATACATACAGAGTGTCTAGGTCAGTCCCATGCAGACTCCCTGATTGTTGATTCAGTCTCTATGAACCGGTATAAGCCCAGATTAGTTGATTCTGTGAGTTTTCTTGTGGTATCTTTAACCCGTCTGGCTCCTACAATCCTTTCTCCCCTTCTTCAGTGGGATTCTCCAAGCTCCTCCTAATGTTTGGCTGTGGGTCTGCATCTGTTTCCATCAGCTGCTGGTTGAAGCCTCTCTGATGACTATTGGGTAGCCACCAATCTATGGGCACAGCAGAATATCATTAGGCATCATTACATTGACATTATTTCCTCAAGTCATGTTTGGTTCTATCCTAGGTCTCTGTAATCAAGCCTCTGGGTCTCTGTTCTCTATGCAAAGTCAGGGGTGTGCTTATTCTCCTAGCATGGGTTTTACGCTAGACTGTTCATTGGTTAGTCACTCCCTCAATCTCTAGGCCACCCTTACCCTAACATATCCACAGGCAAGAAAGGACATAGGTCAAAGGTTATATGTCTGGGTTGGCTTCCTACTCTTTCTACTTGAAGCCTGGTCACTCAAGATGGCCAGTTAAGGCTACATATCCTCTATTGTTTGGAGTCTTATCTGGGTTCATCCTTGTGCATTCCTGGGAGATTCCCCTGCACCAGCTTTCTACCTGACCCCAGAATTCTCATCCTTTCGAGTAGTCTCTTTCAGTACTCTCCTCCTCTGCCCCTGCAACCTGATCACTCATGCTCCCATCCTCATGCACCCACAGTTCACTCATGAAATCTTTCCTATTTCCCCTTCCCAGGGAGATTTAGGCACACCCCCCACCCCATGAATCCTCCTTCTTACTTAGTCTTTCTGGATCTGTGGATTACAGCACAGCTATCCTTTATTTTACAGCTAATATTCACTTGTGAATGAGTACATAACATATTTATCTTTCTGGATCTGGGTTACCTCACTCAGGATGATTTTTTTCTAGTTTCACCCATTTGACTTCAAATTTCCTGGTGTTCTTGCTTTTAAGAGCTGAGTAATACTGCATTTTGTGAATGCACCACATTTTCTTTATTCATTCTTTGATTGAGGGACATCTAGGTTGTTTCTAGTTTCTGGCCTTTACAAATAAAGCTACTATCAACATATTGAGCAAGTGTCCTTGTGTTATGACTGAGCATTCTTTGGATATGCTCAAGAGTGATATAGGTGAGTCCTGTGGTAGATTGATTTCCAGTGTTCTGAGAAACCACCACACTGATTTCCAAAGTGACTGTATAAGTTTGCACTCCCATCAGAAATGGAGTTCCCCTTGCTTGATATCCTCTCCAATATGAGATGTGATATGTGTTTTTGATTTTAGCCATTCAGAAAGGTGTAAGATGGAGTCTCAGAGTTGATTTGATTTGCATTTCCCTGATGTCTAAAGATGATGAAGATGATGAACATCTCTTTAAGTGTTTCTTGCCCATTTGAGATTTTTCAGTTGAGAATTCTGTTTAGATCTGCACCCCATTTTTAAATTACATATTTGGTTTGTTGATGTCTGGGTTCTTGTGTTCTTTATATATTTTGGGTATCATCCCTCTGTCAGGTGTAAGGTTGATGAAGATATTTCCCATTCTTTAGGCTGTTGTTTTGACCTATTGACTGTATACTTTGCCTTACAGAAACATTTCAGTTTCATGAGGTCCTATTCATTAAGTATTGATCTTAGTGTCTAGGCTATAGGTGTCTTCTTCAGGAAGTTGTCTCCAGTGCCAAAATGCTCAAGGTTATTTCTCACTTTCTCTTCTATTTGATTCAGTGTATCTGAATTCATATTTTTCATCCACTTGGGATTCAGTTTTGTGCAGGTTGATAGATGTGGATCTATTTACATTCTTTAACATGCTGATATCCAGTTATACCAACACCATTTTTTGAAGATGCTTTCTTTTTTTCTGCTGTATAATTTTGGTTTTTTTTTTTTTTGTCAAATATCAGGTGTCCATAGATGTGTGGATTACTATCTGGGTTTCTGATTCAATTCTTTTGGTCCACGTGTCTGTTTATATGCCAATACCATGTGATTTTTATTCCTATAGCTCTTTAATAGAGCTTGAAATTAGGCATGGTGATACTCTGCATATTCTTTTACTGTACAGGAATGTTTTTGCTATCCTGAGTTTGTTTTTCCATATGAAGTTGAGTATTGTTCTGTAAAGGACTGTAAATAATTGTGTTAGGATTTTAATGGGGATTGCATTGAGGCTGTAGATTGCTTTTGTTAAGATGGCCTTTTTTAAAATGTCTTTAAGCCATTTGAAATTTCTCTGTTGAGAATTCTCTGTTTAGCTCTATAACCCATTTCTTAATTGGACTGTTGGGCAATTTGATGTCTAATTTCTTGAGTTCTTTATATATTCTGGATATCAGCCCTCTGTCAGATGTGGGGTTAGTGAAGATCTTTTCCCATTCTGTAGGCTGTCATTTTGTCTTGTTGACAGTGTCTTTTGCTGTACAAAAGCTTCTCAGTTTCAAGAGGTCACATTGATTAATTGTTTCTCTCAGTGGCTGTACTACTTGCTCAACATCCCTAATCATCAGGAAAATGCAAATCAAAATGACTCTGAGATACCATCTTACACCCATCACAATGGCTAAGATCAAAAACACTATAGACAGCTTATGCAGGAGAGGATGTGGAGCAAGGGGAACTCTCCTTTACTGTTGGTGGGAATGCAAGCTTGTACAGCCACTTTGGTTTTGTTTTGTTGTTGTTGTTGTTTTTCGAGACAGGGTTTCTCTGTGTAGCTTTTCACCTTTCCTGGAACTCACTTGGTAGCCCAGGCTGGCCTCAAATTCACAGAGATACTCCTGGCTCTGCCTCCCGAGTGCTGGGATTCAAGGCATGTATGATGCTTTCTTAGAAAATTGGGAATCAACCTCCCCCAAGACCTAGCTATACCACTCTTGGGCTTATACCCAAGGAATGCTCATTCATACCACAAGGGCACATGCTCAGCTATGTTCATAGCAGCATTATTTGTAATAGCCAGAACCTGGAAACAACCTAGATGCCATTCAACTGAAGAATGGATAAATAAAATGTGGTATATATACAGAATGGAGTACTATTCAGCAGAGAAAAACAATGACATCATGAGGTTTGCAGGCAAATGGATGGATCTAGAAAAAATCATCCTGAGCGAGGTAACCCAGACTCAGAAAGACAAACATGGTATGTACTCACTCATAGGTGGATACTAGATGTAAAACAAAGGATGACTAGACTGCTACTCACAACTCCAGGGAGGCTACCTAGAAAACAGGACCCTAAGAAAGACACAGGGATCACCCAATGACAGAGAAATAGATGAGATCTACATGAGCAAACTGGATGTGAGGGGGGTTAATGAAGGGCAAGGGTCAAGGGAAAGAGAGCTTAGGGGAGAGGGAGATCCCAGCTGGATCAAGAACAGAGAGGAAGAACAAGAAATAAGAGACCATGATAAATGAAGACCCCATGGGAATAGGAAGAAGCAAAGTGCTAGAGAGGTCCCCAGAAATCCACAAAGATACATCCACAATAGACTACTGGCAATGGTTGAGAGAGTGCCTGAGCCGACCTACTCTGGTGATCAGATGGCCAAACACCCTAACTGTCGTGCTAGAAATCTCATCCAATGACTGAGGGAAGCAGATGCAGAGATCCATGGCCAGGCCCCAGGTGGAGCTCTGGGAGTCCAATTAGTGAGAAAGAGGAGGGATTGCATGAGCAAGAGATGTTGAGACTATGATTGGAAAAAGCACAGGGACAAATAGCCAAACTAGTGGAAACACATGAACTATGAACCAATAACTGAGGATCCCCCAAGTGGATCAGGCCCTCTGGATAAGTGAGACAGGCCCTCTGGATAAGTGAGACAGTCGATTAGCTTGATTTGTTCTGGAGGTCCCCAGGCAGTGGGACTGAGACCTATCCTTAGTGCATGAGCTGGCTGTTTGGAGCCTGGGGGCTATGCAGGGACATTTTGCTCAGCCTGGGTGAAGGGAGGAGGGGACTGGACCTACCTTGACTGAATTCAGGCTGAGCTGAATCCCCTGGGAATGGGGAGTGTGTTGGGGGAGGGCAGGGGGTGGGAGGAGGAAGGACAGGGGAATTTGTGGCTGATATGTAAAATTAAATTAAATTATAAAATAAAAAAAGATGGCTATTTTTACTATGTTAATACTTCTGATCCACAAGCATGGGAGATCTTTCTATCTTCTGATATCTTCTCTAATTTCCTTCTTTAAAGACTTCTTTCTCTATAGCTAGAAGAAACACATACAATGGTGAAGGGAGATGCTATCACTGTGATCTCTATTATTGGATCTGCAGAACCTTATAGGGACTGTTTTTTTTTTTTTTTTTGTTGTTGTTGTTGTTGTTTAATACAGGAAGCAGGATCAGTTGTAAGCTTTCGTCATGGGTCCTGAACCTGAGCTAATAATGTTCAAGGAGCTGTCATGGGCCTTGTGTATGACAGATTACTCATTTAATAGCCAAAGCAACTCTTGGAAGCTATGTCTGTCTTGATTCTAGTCTCAAGCCAAGAATCCAAAGCATGCAATTCAGAGAACTAGACATCTGTATTGATGGGAAAATAAATAACAGGGAAAAGCAACCTTTAAAACAGATCCTTAGGAAAAACTGTGAAGGAATAGCTATAGCTCTCCTTCTGTAGAGTTTGAAGGATGTTTCATAATCAATCCCTCACAATAGTAAAGATCTTGATGTTTAAAACAAAGAATGCTTTGGTTCCATGTTTGAAAATAGACTTACAAAGACTGTTATATACTGTTCATGTATTTATCATAGATGGTAACTATAATACACATACAAAAATATCAGTTCATTGAGGCCACAAAAATTCTTACATGTCCAATGTTCTGGAAGTTATAAGGATTGTCATGAAAAGACAAGGCTATTAGGTTTGATGAAGTTCAAAAGGAAGTTCTCTTGTGGGTGCAAATGAAGGAGTCATTAAGGGGATGTGGTAATGAGCTGACATATCACCAACCTTTAAAGTCCCCCATGTGTTAACATATCAGTAGGGCAGAGAGGTGCTCTTCTGTTAGAACCCTTCTGCACTACATCAGTGATGTCTTTCTAAGGAATGCTACATGTTTTTGGTGGAATACACCAAAGGGAACAGCAAATGATATCCCAGATACATATTCATAAGGCATGTGGGTTTCTATAAAAATTCAAGATTTTCTTTCTTCACAATGAAGGATACAAGAAATGAAAGAAAACACATTGTGGATCCTCTTTTTTCCCCCATAGGGTCTTCCTGGGAATGAGAACTATTGAGAATTGAGAGTTGGAAGGACTCTCTTCTTTCTAGGCATTCTGAAATTTCAGTTAACAAAGGCTGAGGACAGAAGATAATAATGATAAACAACTGAAAAGTGGTTCCTACTGCCACAGCAAGATGTGGCTGGAGAAGAAGATGCTGAAAATAATGTACCCTTTATTGAAGGGCTGGAGAGCTATGGACACTCTGCTTCCTGTGATGTAGGGAACTGAGGAGATTTGAAATTTGCCAGACTCCCAGGACACTGTAAACAGTAAAAGAACTGGTGGAGACTCAGTAGGGTTCAGATGTTAGGCTGCCTTCAAGGGAAACTAGTGATGCATCTCTTCTCCCCAAAATTACGGGTGGTGAAGATCATCAAGTGAGAAGCAAACCAAGAATCTAGGAAAACCAATCACTGACAAATGCTTATTAATCTTGCAGAGCAGTGGAGGAGACACCTTCCTAAAGCCAATATGACTTAGTTCAGTATCTACTATCCCCTAATTTCAAATTTAGGCACAAGTACCAAGATTATAAAACAAGTGAAAGGACCAAAAAAATTAAAATCTAGTGTTAACAGAGAAAAGAGCCGAAGCCAATTTTCAGATCCACAGATGCTGAGATTGTCAGGCCTTCCTTTGAACTCTCCTAGCCATCATCATGCCTCCTCACTGCCAAATCTGGAATTTCTATTTAGAAGTTACCTGAAGATGGCTGTAAAGATTCTCCTCTTCTCAGAGATGGCAGGCATAAAAGATGCCGCCCATCTGCCTTTGACTCCTTTATACAAAGACTGCATTTTTTTTTTTTCATCAGGAAAGGGTCAAATACCCAGTTACTTTGCAACAGCACATTATATAACTTAGTTTCAAATGTTTCTTCTGCTTTCTTATGAGATAAGCCTATATTTTAAAATCTGTGGTCATTCACAAGTAGCTCATTATTCCTTATCTGTTAATGTCAGAAGCAGCAAGCTATATGCAAAGTAACTTTTAGTTCTATTTATTAGTCCTTTATCTCCTTTCCTTTTTTGTTAAATCTTGGGCTGTCCTACCAAATTTCTGCCATTCGTCATTACTCACAGTTAATTTTCCTATAGGCACCATAATTTTGAATCAGCAAATGTTAAGCCACTGTTCCCAAGTGAAACATTTCTCCTCAACTAACAACACATGACCTTGATCAATATGTACACATCTCTGTTTCAGGACACCTTACTCATTACATATTATTGATTAATATTGTAGATCTCACAGTTGATGGCAATATAATGCATGCCTAAACAATGCTTCAAAGACATGCATTTATTTTATTTTTTTTTTTTTTGTGTGTGTGTATGTGTGTGTGGCACAGCATAAAGTTTTAAAGTTGAGGAACCCAGGACAGTGCTTTAACACTGTGATCAGGGATCATATTTAAACAGTGAAATCACAAAAACCAACTCTTAACCGAAAATATTTTAAAGAAAAAAAAGAATATATTGTATAAAAAATTGTTCCCAATAAAATAGAAAA
Organism: Peromyscus eremicus; assembly: GCF_949786415.1. NCBI lineage: Eukaryota > Metazoa > Chordata > Mammalia > Rodentia > Cricetidae > Peromyscus > Peromyscus eremicus. The sequence goes on from NC_081418.1 coordinate 37,938,268, forward strand.
ATAGTGAAAAAAAAAAAACAACTCACACAAAAAACGTGAAAAACATGATACTCCCTGGATTACAAAAAGTTGACCTCTTTAGAGGTTGCAGCTAAAACAAAAGGCTAGAAAATCATTTGGTTCAACCTCAGCTGTTTGCACATACACAATGATGACATGTACTTGTCACTCACCTAATCTGGATGCCTGTGAATGACCAATAGCACACACTGGGTATTCATTTTTAGTTACAAAAGGAAAACTTTATAGAGGATGTAAACCAAATAACTAGCCAGGAATTTAGGAGCAATAATGATTGGCCATCTCTTAAGAAAACGTATGGAGAACTCATAAAATCTTTTCTAAATTCTGTTACTGATCTAAAGTTTTAAAAATTATGTATGAATTATTTTTAGAGCAACACACACACACATACACACACACACACACACACACACACACACACACACACACACACACACACTAGAAGCCTTGCTCAAAATGGGTTTGATCACCAGGGACGGATGTGTGAAGTCAGCACCAAGAAGACTGTGACCACCTGTTGTTCAAACAAGTAGCCCTGGATAGCCTGTGATGGCCTTATTTATAGTTTCAATGGTTTGCAGGAGCAGTTTTACAATCAGTTTTTACTTCCTAAGTTTCCAAAAATGGTTGCCATAATTATCAGTTGGTTCCTTGCTTCTTTCCCCTTTCATGCCCTATCTTTCCCACCAGTAACCATTACCTGTTTTATCTATATCTCTCCTGTTAGAAGCATAAGCAGTCTTGTAAGCTAAGAAGAAACTTCTAATGAGGCACACTTATGGGCAGAACAGTGTACCCAGCTGGTAGCATATGTGGTTACAGCATCATGCAGAGTGAGAGACAGTTTTCTCTCTTGTGGTTAAATTTTACATCTGGTGGGGTCTGAGTTCTCATGATCAACTCACCAGCCAAAGCTGGATCAATTCATTCTATGTTCTGTACGGCTTTATCTACTTTGACGATATACCAGGTTTTTTTTTTTTTTTCATTTATCCTATGGGGATGTACCATGTTTTTTCATTTATCCTACAGGCAACATAACCTGGAGACCTACTCTTAATAGCTGGCACTGTTTATACCTTGTCCTTATTTCTGTCTCTCAACTTCTTAGTATATTGACACAGTTATTAGAAGTGAGGGAACTGTGAGTTTCTATACTTCTACTTCATTCCCTGTTCCTTGAATGTTTCTTTAAACCTCTTATGGTAAAAATCATTCTTTGCACATTAGTTATACAAATATGTAATATTAAGCTTCATGACCTACTGTGACTCATTAGGCCAGCAGTATGGCTAGCATGGTGAAAGCAAGGACAGCACATAGTGCACATGCTCCTGGGGTCATGCCCAGAACCATTCATTGAACTGTCCACAAGTTCTTGCCAAGTCGGTCAGGGTCTCTAGGGCTTTGCCACAGGAGAGCCAGTCATGCATCAACTATTTGCTTTACTTAAAATATGTAGCATTTAACTATAGAGATAATGCACCATGTAACACATTCATGATAAATTAAAATTTAGGGCAGGGATGAAATTGTGGACATAGACAAATACTGTGTGTATCAGTAAATGATTCTAGTGTAAGTGCTATTGTAATTGAAACAATATTAAAGAGAAGTTCATTCATGCAACTTCAATATAAAAGATTTGCCTAAGTTGTTCTGATATTCTCATTTTGTAACTGTTTATTTTACATCTTTATTTCAGAAGTGTCTTCACTTATGTTTTTGGAATAAAAATCTCAACGTCAGGATTTCAGTATGTGGTGTTTTTTTTCCAGAAGGAAAAAATGGCATTTTCTTTGTAAAAAGAATCAAACAATTTTATGTACAAGGCAGTTAGAGTGTGTCTATCACTCTTTTTTATGTTTGCTTCTCTGAATTGTGCAGAGTCAGGTCATACTACAGAATGGAAATGATGGCATCTTTATATCTTTTTGGGGAAAGGAAACAGACATATAAAACAGAACACTGGGTTTAAGAAATTGCAAGTTAGAGTTATGAGTCTACTTTCAGGCCAATACGGGATCATAGGCCACATAGGGAGAGCAACATTACTGGGCAGAAGGGGAGGTAGAATTATTTAAAACTAGGTAAGAATATTTAATGGTCTAGTAAATTTTGATTAAAAAGTAAAAGTGGGTAACTTTAAAAACACTTAGAATTCAGCACTCATCATGTGACAATATTAACATAGTTAATTAACATTAACATAGTTAATTTAATTGATATTAATTAATAACTATGTATTAATCCTTTGTATATACTACATTATTTAAAAATAATTATTGTAAGTCCACAAAGAACTTATTATTTCTATTTTTAGTTTTTAATTTTGGAAGCAGAAAGGAAAAGTTTGAATACCAGTTCCAACGCTGGTTGGCCAGCGTACTATTTGAATAAGCCAAGCCTAAATCATGAGTTTCATAGATGATAAACTTCTCATCTGTATGTTGTAAATGTAGTTAGGCACATAAGTAGATGATAGATAGATGATAGACAGAAGTGCATTTTTTGTTAGCTATGTTATTATGAAACTCTCAAAATTGCAAAGTAGTTTTTTAAAAACTGCTTTATTATTTTCTAAGATAACATTCAAGGGAGGATTTGGAAATGTGAAGAAAACTTTAAATATTTTGAGAAGTTTTTATAAAAATATGTGTTCTTTATAATAGTGAGGAAAAAGCTATCTGTACTCATGAATAAGGTTAAGCAAAAATATCTGAGGAAACATAGGCTTTGAAATGTAACAGAATTAAACTTTCATTCAGTGAGCTGATAGACCCAAGTATGTTATAATAAACTACAAATATTTATTTCCATATATTTTATTAAAGGTATGCCTATAACTGTAATTCTACTGCAAAATCAATACTAACATTTATATTACTAAATGCTACATTGCATAAAAATTTCGCTCCAAACATACTGGTTATTATAATACAGTGCAATAATTCTACTTCTTATATATGCTTTCAAATTTAATATCAAAAATTTAACTGTAGTAATGATAACATTGATAATATAAAAAATTAGAAGATACATAGGATTAACATGAATAAAAATGACTATGCATGTATTATCTTCAGTGACATTTCTCAGTTTCTTGACAATATGTAAACCACAGCTAACACTTCATTCACTTCAATCACAAGCTTTATTACTGAGAAGTTTCTAACAGTTTCAATAAATCCATCATCTCCTATGGGGAACAAGCTTGGAATCCATTTATTTCCACAGTTGGGGCAATCGGGGCGATAGCTGTATAAGATCACTGTAGAAAAGGTACATTCAGAACACCACACCCTAAGGACTACTAAACAAGCAGGGATATTAAAAGCTTAATTCACAATTTCAAAGCTCTACTAATTTAGAGCAAATATCTTCCAATGGTGCATGCTTCTAGTTATGCATAATTAAAAGATAAGGTTGTATTAAATAATTATTTATAACATGATGGATGAAATGTATATGCATTAGGCCTTCCATATCTATTACTCCTACAGCAATACAATCATTCAAAAAAAAAAAACACAAATCAAAACTATTTAGTAGCCAGGTGGTGGTGACACACACCTTTAATCCCAGCACTGGGAGGCAGAGGAAGATGGATCTCTGTGAGTTTGAGGCCAGCCTGCCAGCCTGGTCTACAGAGTGAGAGGTAGGACATGTTCCAAAGCTACACAGAGAAACCTCAAAAAAACAAAAAAACAAAAAAAAAATATTTAGTAAAATTTTGTATGTCAAACATACACAAGTATGTTTTCTTCTTCAATGTTGTATCTTGTTTTAGTGGTACTGATTATGAAACATTAACTCCTTACAATCATTCTGAAACTGAGCTATGAACCTATACCTCTGAAGACAGGAATTTCCATGTCCTCATTCTATAATCGCATGCTGTAACAACTATTTACACTGGCTTATGTACTGTAACTAATTAAAGATGATTTAATATGCACACAATGACTTTTATCTGCAATATGCACAGATTTTATATAAGAGATTTGAACATTTTCAAATTTTGGTGTTTATCAGAAGTCCTAGAATCAATCCAGCATAAATACTGAGGGACATATACCACACTCATATGCGAAATTGAAAATCTAAATACTCCAAATGAAATTATGCCTTACTCGGTGCACAGCTCAACCATTAAGAGAGAAGCTTTCTCCTGCAGGAGATTGAAACAAACGTGAAGATCCATAGCTGGATAATGTTTGTAAGAATAAGGGATACTGGATCACTCAATCTAAAGGTGATGTATCAATCAGAAACTTCCCTTTGGAGTTCAGGTAACACTGTGAAAGAGGAGGCAGAAAAAATATTGAGAGCCAGAGGGAATGAAGGTCACCAAGGAAACAAGGCCTTGTAAACACAGCAGGACCTGTTCACACACAAACTCACAGAGACTAAGTCAGTATGCACAGGGCCCGTGTGGGTCTACCCAGATTGTATCTCAGCACAGAGAGAAGTGGACATAAGCCCCAATGCCTAACCTAGAAGCAATCTCCAATTGATAATGACTTGCAAGTGAAAAATTTGTTTTCTCTAACAGTCTCACTGGTCACACAGGCACTTCAGAGCAGGCTCATGCTCAGCAGTAGATGACTAACACAAAATAACTCAATGCAGCTTCTGGAGATTCTCTGTCTAATAGTGTTTTGTCAGGAAATTTTATTTTAACTTTGCAAGTCCATTGTGTATAGATTATGGCTTCCAGTTTTGTGCTTTTATGGGCTTCTGTGTGAACTAATGTGTGTCTTTGCCTCTATCTGTTTCTTGTCCTTTTTCTTTGGTTCTTTTTCTTCTGTATGTTTGTTTTGTTTTGTTTTATCTTATTGTATTATTATTCAGTAGATGCCTGCTCTCTTTCTAAAGGGAGAGAGAGAAAGGGTGTGGATCTGGATGGGAGGAGAAGTGGGGATCACAGAGGACTTGAGAGAGTTGAAACCATAATCAGAATATAGTGTATGAAAAACATCTATTTTCAATAAAAAAAAGAAGAGAATACAAGAAAAGCCAATCCCACAGAAGGACGGAATAGAATGGTGTCCTTTGAGACTGTCCAGAAGGTTCACACTTGCAATAGAATTAAGAGTAATGGTCGTGAAATGAAGACTAATGATGGTGTGAGACATGAATCAATGAGGATCTAAAATATGGCAGATGAATCCATCTCTCTAATTTTTTTTTCTAATACTGTTGTAATAGAAACCATTAGTCTAACTGGATTGATCTGTGCATTACCTGCCAAGTAAAGTGCATCTTGTTGCACTCTGCCTTGTATTCCAGTAATACTCATTCCACCCCTTTCTGCAAATCTCCTTCAAGTCTATTCATCTACCTTGTCTTTAATATTTATAATGGGAATTTTTACCTTGCTTGTCCCCTACAGTTACTCAAAACTCATTCTAAATTTTCGGGTCATTTTCTCTCTCCTGTGAACAACAAAAGTATTCTACAATAATAGCACCATTGGATATTTGCGTACTGCTTTTTCTTTCATTACGAGTTCCTTTTCTTCCTTGATATGAAAATACTTGAATAAACTATTTGAGATCAGGAACATTGTATAATAGTTCTGGTATTTTAGAAAGCTTAAAGAAAAGCAGCTTATCCTGATGGAACAATTGAAACATTTGTAAGAAAAAAGTAGTATTCTCATGAATAAAATAAATCCCCAAGAGTCAGAACCATTTAAAAGTTGAAGGATATTTAATAATAAAGAAATCCTGTTGCAGCCCACCAAGGTTTCCTAGTGGCCTTACCCAGCAGGCCTGAATAATAGGATGATTAGGTCATGGACCTGAGTACCGGGTGTTTGGAAGGGTCTACACTTGAATGTACCTAGCAAGTGGGAAGTCTTTTGCCATTCCCCTTGGTATTGTTATAAAAAGCCCCTTTGAATAAAGTCCTGGGCCAGTGGATTGGGATCCAGTCCCACTCGAGGCTATCCTGTTTTCTATCTGTTTCTCTCCTCTTTATATTTCTATCTAGGTCTCTTATACCTCACTCCTCAAGAGTCTCTGGGGTAAATAAATGTGGGAGCTGGTTCCCCACAAATGGTGCCACTGAACAAGGACCCAAGGACTTGGCAAAAGGGGTGACAGGGACATCTCGAGTGTAAGGCATGCCAAGAAAGGATTTGATAAAGGCAAAGGTTTTTTATTCTGGGGTGTGAAGGTTAGGCAGTGAAATGCCACAAGGCTACAGTGTAGATTTCTATCTAGGTTTCTTTCTTTCTTTCTTTCTTTCTTTCTTTCTTTCTTTCTTTCTTTCTTTCTCTCTCTCTCTCTCTCTCTCTCTCTCTCTCTCTCTCTCTCTCCTCTCTTAATTTCTATCTATAAAAATTAAGGAAAAAGTACAAAGTAGAATATAGGAAAATAGTGCAGGAAGAAATCTAGAGTAAGGTAAAATATAGAAATATTGGATTAGGAATATAGTTTAAGAAAGAAAAAAACTTAGGGTAAAGTAGGATAAGATAAGCAACTAGACAGAGAAACTATGTCCTTGATTTTTTAACTATGGGGCTATGAAGACAAACTGGTAAAGATGGTAAAGATCAGAGGAAAAAAACGGGCAGAAAAAGATTCTTGTGGGAAGATTTTTGTCTTCATTGGCAAGGGAAAGAATTTTCCCTAACACAAATGAAGGTGAAATAAAATTTTTCACCTTGTAGATGCTGCCACTGTTTGGAAACACTGTACCATCAGAATTAGTTTCCTCTTCGCCATGAAGCCAAAGTTTAGAGAACAGAAGTTTTCAGAAAACTTGATGGTCTTTCTCTCTCCAAAATTGAAATCTTTCTTGGGAAAAACTTAAAGAAACAACAACAACAACAACAACAACAACAACAACAAAAAACACGTCTTGGAATTGGGCAAAACCTCTCTCCTAGTCCTTCCTTCAAGTCAGTAAAAAAAAAGCAGCTAAAAATCCCCCTGCAGCTAGAACCTAGCAATCAACTCTCAGGAAAGTACAGGAAGAGAGCTGCAGAGAGCTGAGCTAGGCAGACTCCTCCCTGATGGGAGGGGCTAATTGTTGGTTTTAAATGTGGCACTTTTACTCTGTGAGGAAAGATCATGAGACACGACAAAACCCAGTATCAGAGCCTTATTAGGAGGAGGGGGGACAGAAGAGAGTGACCAGACCTGTGAAAGATACATGCAGGGAGAGAGGAGGGAGGAGGAGAAAGCAGAAGAGAGAGAAGGTGTCTGTGACTGGCTTTTTAAGGATTCCCCTGCAGATGTACATGTGAGCTTATGGAACTACACCATGCATACACAGATTGCATGACCAGCGCACAGATAATGTAAGATAATGTAAGACGTAAGACCACTTGCTTAGCTAATGAACTGCGCATGTGCGGTCATGCAGGTGGAGGAGTGGGCAGAATCCTAACATTTCAAACTTTTTATTTATTATAAAAAAGTGGATGAACAGGAATAGGGGCATAGTTTCTTCCAAAAATCTGCTTCCAACTGACTTGGTGAGCCTCGGTTGACTCTTAGCAGTGTAGCGAAGGGGGTTTCTGAGGTAGACAGGCATCCTGGGATGGTGGGCTGTCATCTGCCCCCTTAGAATTGTCCACCTCTTTTGGCTTGGAACTCTGGCTGCTTGAGAGTGCTGGTAAGACAAAGAAAAGCTTAGAAAAAACAATTATTATTATCATTTTTATTTTTTCCTTTGGGGGTCCCCAGGGTGAGAGAGGGGGTCCCAAGACCAGGAAAGTTTGGGTTGCACCTATCTGAAGCAGATATGACCTGTCCAGATGGATTCAAGCTCGTTCTGGAGCTCGCTGACCTGTCCAGGTGGATTCTCTGGAGCTTGGAAAAATGTTTAAACATATTAAGAAGCAGCCATGGAAAATGTAAAATCTTGAGCTGGTGAGCTGGTGACCATATTATTGTAATGTTTTAGTACTCTGCTGTATTAGTTATTGACACACACACACACACACACACAGAGAGAGAGAGAGAGAGAGAGAGAGAGAGAGAGAGAGAGAGAGAGAGAGAGAGAGAGAGAGATTTGGAACATGCTTTCAATTTTTACCTGAGATAAGCCTTATCAGAGACAGGTTATTTTAAGCCACCTGTATCCTTTATTAGTTTAGCATCCAAGAGATACAGATGATCAGTTGCTGAGCACTTTTAACAGTAATAGATTGTTATATTAAAGTCTGTTTTGGCAGAGCCCAGATATTTTTGGGTCTAGGGTTGTAAATACCTTTGGACTGTTACTGTTCCTTACCACCTGAGTATGTACTTGATGGTCCTTGGACTCCAGCTCTATGGTGATCCTATAACAATTAGCTGAGTAGTTATTTAGAAGAGGGAACCAGGAAGAGAAAAGCTTATGGGGTGAGACTTCATTCTGTAATTGGTGACAAGGCAGTGAATCCTGACGTCCTCTGGAACTTGAGAGAGAGAAGGGCCCTGTCTGTGTCACCATGCATGAGGAGGAGAAGCACCACTGACCAGTCTGGAGTGGAGCACATGGAGGGAGTAAATGAAATGAAAGCTCCTACCTTAGCTGGAAAATCTCTTCCCATTAGGTACTCCTGAAAGGACAATTAAGTGGTGGGTTCTGGTGAGGTGGGTAAGGCTGTTCGTCTACACCAAAAATAGGGAAATGAGAAGGACAGATGGAACCCCAAAACTCCCTCAGGACTCAGTAGGTGGCTTGGTGTCCAACAGGAAGGAAACAGATCTCTCCATGCTGTATCCTGGGTTCCCTGTGAGCCTGTGGCCATGCCTAGGAGGTCTGCTGGAGATCTTTGATGTCCCCATGCCACAAGGTACAAGAGGGCAGTCAGCTGACCAGTATTCCTCTCTAGGTAGCACTTTGAACAAGGCTCAATTGATGGCCAGAGGGGCAGGGCACACACTAGCCTGTGTGGCCTTTTCTAGCACACATTTAAAACAGGGACCTGGAAGCCCTTATACAGCCACTTGGATGGTGTGTGCCAGCATTTGGCAATTCTGTTCATGGGCTTTCTCATCTCTCCAATAGTACCTTAAATGCCACAGCTGAAACTTCTGCTTGTGGGGTTCAGGGGCCCTGCTCTCCAGATGTTTAAGCATAGCCCTGATGTCAAGAAAGTCTGGGAGACATGAGGCAAATTTTATTCTGTGTCTTGAATTTTTTTTTTTTGATAGTTTGCTGGTATGTGAACATCTTTAGGAAGACCTGCCAGGAGGGACTCTGTGTCTGGGGAGGAGAAAAGCGGGATGAGACAAAGATCTATCATGGGAAAAGTCTCTCTGAAAGGGCTGTGAAAAAGCTTTATCTTAAGTGCTTTCATTTTCCCTCACTGGCCCAGTAATAAGGAAGAGCAAGCCCCAAGAGAATTTTGCTTCAGGCACAAAAGTACCTGCCCATCCATGCTAGAGGGCGGGTATGATTCATTTCTGGAGACAGTATCAGCAAAGAAAAACACCTAGAAATGCCAGCTAAGGGAGAACAGAAATCTCTTAATCTCCTGTGGTGAAAAAGCAAACGCTTTACTCAAACCAACCTGTTTAAAGCAGAAACTTGACTTTAGCCACGTAAAGGGAAACAAAAGTGACATACTTAAAAGGCATTATGGGAAATGTAGTTAGAAAAAGTAGCTTGGGAAATGTAGTAATAGCATGGCGCTATAAAGGTGGTCTGGGAAATGTAGTTTTAATTTAAAAATGGAGGTAATGCCTGAAAATTGTGGTATTCTCAGCTAAGAGTGAAGTTTGTTTGCAAAGCAATGTTAGAAAGCTTAATCTTACCTCCTGAGAACTAAAAACAGGTGAAAAACTTGCCTCTAAAGAGGTAATTAAAGCGCTAGTAACATTTGTCAATAAGTCACTTTGAAAACCTTAAGAAACCAAGGGAAAATGGTCCTTACTCTGGAAGATTGCTTTGGGAGCTTTCGAGATTGAGTTGGGCTTAAGATTCAAGAGAAAAACATTGGTATCATTAATGGTAAACTTAAAAAGCAGCTTTAAAGCTGAAAAAGAAACAAAGTTTGGAGCCACACCACTTTTAACTAGTGGCAAATCAATATAGGCTTCTTTGAGACCGTGCCTAATAGCTGCACAAGAAGTTTCTGCTAAGTGCTTTGTGGCAGCTCAATGTGATAATTTCATCCTTGCCCTGGGGTGAGGCTTCTGTGGCAACTGAGTGAAGTCATTTAGGGGAGATGTTATGAATTTGGGTAAAGGGACAGCCTCTAGTTAGAAACCATCTACCACTGAACGCATCTCTGCCAGTTCTGGAACAGCTGAGAGAACTCAATGAGAAAGGTGACTTTGGGGGAGTGGCAATGTCCTGAGAGTGTTACAGCCCCCTAGCAACAAATGTTACAACTCCATAGAGAAAGCACTCACTAAATTCCAGGGTTGAGGGAGAGTCATTGATGAATTAGGCTCTTGTTTCCGACTGTCAGGAGAACTTTCAGAATGGTATCAAAGCTGACTATAAACTCTGAACTTTACTATAAACTCTGAAGTTCAGAAATGATTTGTGTATCTCTGGCCTTATTAATAGTTTAGCTAAGAAATCTTTTCTAGGTGTTAAGAAATCTCTTATAAATGTTCGTTAAGTTCTACTAAGAGATTCTTTCCAGCATAAGTTAGTTCTGTTAAGAGAGTCTTTCTAATAATCCTATGGTTTTCTCTTAAATAAGTTTGTAAAAAGTGTAAATATGTATAGTGAGAACAGTTCCAGAGATCTCTTCTAGATATTAAGGTTTATAAAGAAGTCCTATAGAATGTAAGTTTAAATAAGACGTGTAAATATATATAGTAAAGTAAGTCATAAGTTTAGTTTGAGAAATGTAGGTTTAGATATTAGGGTAGAATTAGCTTTAGGCAGAAGGATATTGTGTAGACTTAAGCAAGACTTAGATATAATAGAAATTTAGAGTACAGTAGGTCCCCCCCCACCCCAAGTACAAACAGAAACTTGGACACAGAAAGTAGCATCAATAGCAGACTATCAGCTTGGCAGTCTGAGCAGCTTCAGAAGCTCCAGAAGCCACCAACACTGGTGGACACCAGAGCCAGGTATCAGCAGCTAAGACCCAGGAGATGTGGGCACAGATGGCAGATGACCGAGACAGTGGGAGCAGTGAGAGTCTGTAAGCTTTCTGCTGTGAAAGAGCTGCTGTGATGACTGGAGATGCTGTGCCCTGAGAGTCGAACAGCAGGTAGTGGCTTGGAGAGCCCAGTGGTTTGCCTTACCTCAGGAAAAGTGAACATCAAACAGTGGTGAGCAGCAGAGACTGTGGAGACCAGACTGCTGCCAGACACAGAGAAGTGGTGTTAGCACATGATAAGCAGCTGAGATGTGCTGCATCCCAGGGAGCTGTGGAGGTAAGACTCATGTTCCAGGTTGAACAGCCAGACTGAGGGTCTGTAGGAACTGCTGAGTCTACTGCAGCCTGAGCTTCCAGAAGCAGGGTGTGGCTGGAACCATGGAGTTGCCCTGGGGCTACATTCAGCTGTGCAACAGGACAGCATATGGAGGTTTCCAGATCCTGGGGTGCTGAGCACAGGGCCACCAGTGAAGCAAGTAATGGGACCCAAGAAAGCCACAATTCATAGTGACTGGATTTCCTCCCAGAGCCAGGGTTGCTGTAGGAAAGCCATGGCTCAGCTTGCAGCAGCTGGAGGAGACTTAAGCCCCTGTGCTGTGAGGCAATTGAAAACATTTCAGCCTTAGGACACAGAGGTCCTGGGAATGACCTGGTTATGGAAGACACAGACAGACTGGGACTGTGAAAGCTGTAAAAGCCTGAACAGAGCTAACAGCAAAAGCTTTGCAGTTTCTGTTTGCTGGCTGTAAGAAAGTCTCCTTTGAGAGGACTTTGTACCAACCAGCTCTTGTGGACCTAATAGTTTGAGGCAAGGTTGCTAGAAAGAGACTGCCATTAAATGCTGTTATATAATTGAAAGTGCCTCTGTGCCCAAGAATGAAAGTTGCAGAGATGCTTGCTTGAACTAGAATTGTTAATGCAAAAAGTTTTTGGTTGTGAGAAAGTTGTTTTTTTTTTTTTTTTTTTCATATTTGGAAGACCTGGTACCAGAATTTATTTTTTTGAACTTTTCAGACTTAAGAAATGGTTTGGACAGGAGGGATTTCATACCAATGGGACAATTTTGAATTTACTTATGCATATAGGCTCTATTAACTGTGATGATTCATGAACTAGTTTTGTGTTAAAAATGAAACTGTTCAAATGGAGAAGTTTGGGGTTTTTTTTTCTAACTAGGCTAGAGATTTAGTTTAAAACATTATAAAGAAATGGGGGAGAGTTAATATTTCTCAGTCTATTTAATTAAAAAATATTTTCTTCTTACTTGAGTGAATTAATGTTATGTTTGTATAGTTCTATTAAGAAATTGCTTTTGGATGTTTTGCTAAAATGTTTAAAGTGTTAATGGTTTTATTGAGAATTGCCTTTGAATGTAGGTTTGTAGGAATTATAATTGTGTATAGTAATATTTATGTTAGAGTTATTACGTTAACCTATTGATATTGATGCACCATGGTTTGGTGAAGTTTAGGAAGTATTTAAGTTTGATGCAGATGCATCAGAAGTTTTTCCTATCTTTTGTTAGCAAGCTAAAATTTTTAAAGTGATTCTATTAAGAGTTTGCTTTTGGATGTAAGTTTGAGAGAATTGTAAATATCTATAGCAATATTTATGTTAGAATTATGTTAATCTGTTAATGTTAATGATGAAGCTAAGAGCATCTTTAAGTTTGATGCATTTGCACCAGGAGTTTGATTATTTGATGCAGTTGCATCAAGAGTTTTTCATTTAAAAAAAAAGAACTTAATGAAGCTAGTCATCTTAGACCATTTCCAAAAAAGACATTCCATCTTTATCATCTTCTGTTCTTTTACTGGGAGATGTGATAGTTATAGAGTTTGCTGTAAGCTCTTAATGGGGAGCTTTTTTTAAATATTAAGAAGGGGGACTTGTTGAAGTCCACTGAAGTTTCCTAGTGACTTTACCCAGCAGGACCACAGGCCTGAGTACCAGGTGTTTGAAAGGGTCTACACTTGGCTGTGTCTAGAAAGTAAGAGGTCTTTTACCCTTCTCTTAGAATTGTTATAAAAAGCACTTTTGAATAAAGTTCTGGGCTGGTGGATAAGGATCCAGTCCCACCTGAGGCTGTCCTCTGTTTCTATCTGTTTCTCTCCCCCTCTATATTTCTACTTAAGTCTCTTATTCCTCACTCTTCAAGAGTCCCTGGGGTAAATAAATGTGGGAGCTGGTCTCCCACAAAAGCCTCAAAAGATAATTTGAAAAATCTGGCACAAAGTGAGTCATTACTAGTTCATAAAGGAATAAGTAGCTTGGAAACATCTTAGAAATGTGCTAATGTTTAGAACTAGCAGTGAAGAAGTTAAAGGCAAGTTTGGCAGCATAAGTAATACTTGTGTATTGATTTATCAGTAAATATATATATTCAGGATATCCACTTTGTTACTATGTAACAAATAGTTACACAAATATGAGTATAATAAAAGTATAATTAGTTGATACTGCTATCACAATGGCCATCTTTCTGAACAAGTGTTCTGGAATTCAGTAGAATATTGTCCAACTTGGTAACATTCTAAATGATATTCAAAATTGTAAACTCATGAAGAAAAAGAAAAAAAATTGGAAGAATTCTAAAATTAACTGCATTCACTTAATGAAACTATGCCCAAAAGCACACAATCTCTTCAGTAAAGGTTTCCAAGTTAACATGGAGAAAAAGGTTTATTGATTAGAATGTTGTGGCAGAGAAAAAAATGAGAAAGGATCAATGACTTTATTGATTTTTCTCAGTTTGACCTTGCATACAATATATTTGAGTGCTTAAAAACACATTTGATATTGTAATGCTGGCTCTTTAAGGATGAAATTGTTTGTATCATCGAATGGAATTACAGAGACTAATGATCTCTAGCATAAGAGATATGTGGTCAAAGTATGTGAAATCAAACTTCTGCTTTCCTAGTGTTTCAAATGAACCATGTATTCTCTCACCCCTAACCTATGTACAATCAGCAAAAGAGGTACAAATTGAGAAAAAAATTAACAAAGCAATTTGATATACAGCAAAGAGCAAATCATCTGTGGCAATAAATGAATGTGAAATTATTGATCTGGAAGGAATAGCATTTCATGAAAAGCAAGACACAAGATCTTGCAGAAAGTTGTAGGTGAGGTACTATAGTACAGAAAAAGATAGAAGACTCAATGCAAGATACTATTTCTGATTTGTGACAATGAAGAAGGGAACTATAGTTTACATAAGAAACAGTTGACTTACAGGCATGGAGGTTTAAAGAAAGATAATGTATGGAATTCTGGGAGTGTGATAGTAGTTCCTTAATATTAAGCTCAGATAATAATTTAGTAAAACAGAAGAATGGAATAGGCTAGATCAATGGTTCTCAACCTATGAGTCATGACATTTTTGGGAAACAAAACACCCTTTCATAGGGTTAGCTAAGACCATTGGAAAACACAAATATTTACATTACAATTTGTAACGGTTTCAGAATTACAGTTATAAAGCAGCAACAAATTAATTTTATGGATGGGGTCATCACATCCTGAATTGTATTAGAGTGCCCCAGCATTAGGAAGGTTGAGAACCACTGTGCTGAATCATAGTGGGAGCCCAGCACACATTGCTTCATGAAATTTCCGTCTCCTATTCTGATAAGACATGGAGTGGGTGGAACTTCACATGAACTCTTCAATGGGTGAACTATGAAGAAACACAAAACAGATAAACGGTGAATGAAAAGAGAGCAAGTGTAAGTGCATTCTCACCGGTTATTGATTTTTCAGCAGAGATCATCAATTAGTGATAAAACAAAATTAAAAGGTGACAAAATGGAGAAGAGCATAGTGAAGACCAGGGCCAGCAAGCACAAGAGCACAGACGACAATCTACTATATTCAGGAATAGGCAGTCCCACTTTCAGTGACCCCTGTTGCCTGAGAGAAATGAGTTCTATGTGTTACATGAATATTGTGTTTCAAGTGGTGGTATCATACACAATAAATAGCAGGTATTTATCACTGATTGTTTACATGCACTAGCATTTTTATACTACTGTCATTCTGGTGACTGAAAAGGAAGTACAGTAATTGACATGAGGTCTCCCCTGCCCCAACCTCTTTTCTCCATTTTTCTCCTCATTCACTCCACAGAGGCAAACATAGGTATACCTAAACCTATGTAAGAAATAGCTGATTTTAGATCTTCCATAGTGGCTAAAAGTGAATTAGCTTGTGGAAATAGGCTTTACTTTTAAAAGCAATAGTAATCTGCAAAGATTACATAGAGATAAATTGATGTTCTTTAAATCGTTAGAGTATTCAAACTGCTAATTCCATGAAAAGGACTCCTTCTACCACATTAAATTACACCCAGTGGCTGGGTCTATCCAATGGCTGTCATTTTTTCTCAAAGCTATTTTTTAGTCAGTGAATAGCCAAACGAATGGAAACACATGAACTATGAACCAATGGCTGAGGGTTCCCCAACTGGATCAGGCCCTTTGAATGGGTGAGACAGTTGATTGGCTTGATCTATTTGGGAGGCATCCAGGCAGTGGGACAGGGTCCTGTGCTCATTGCATGAGTCAGCTGTTTGAAACCTGGGGCCTATGCAGGGTCGCTTGGCTCGACCTGGGAGGAGGGGACTGGACCTGCCTGGACTGAGTCTACCAGGTTGATCTCAGTCCGCGGAGGAGGCTTTGCCCTGGAGGAGGTGGGAATGGGAGGTGGGCTGGGGGGAAGGGGAGGGGGGCGGGAGGGGGAGAACAAGGGAATCCGTGGCTGATATGTAGAACTGAATTGTATTGCAAAATAAAAAAAAAAAAGAATCTTGGAAATCCACATTAAAAAAAATAAGTATTTTGTTTTATTATATCGTCTTTCTAGAGAAGATGTATCTATCATAAGTACAAAGATTCTTTACTTATAATGTAGATAAGAACAAGAGTATCAGCTATCATATTTTAAGTATGTTGACAATGAATAAATTATGAATAATTTAACCTCAATGCATCTTTTAACAGTTTAAATTAATTTGGGAAATTAATTTAATGCATATATATTTCACTCTCCTACTAGCAGATCTTGAACTGCATGATTGGTTTTTTGTGATAAAGATCTGAAGTCAGGCATTGGAGTCCCTGGGATTTAAAAAATGCAGGTAGAGTGTTGTTATTAATGTCTTTAGGACTGTTGTCCAAGGCACAACAGAAAGTATAAGTAAATGCTTTGAGACTTAATTCAAACTTTGTTTTTAGATCAAGTGTTTTATTTATTAACCTCCACCATGAGGTACTACTGGGTTCTATATATGTTCCATGGATGTGTAAACAACTCTCCAAAAATGAACTGAGCTTGGTTATTAAAATAGAAACATAAAAGAAAGCTAGATTTTCAAAATTACCAGTTAGGGTATACCCATTATTCTCATAAAAAATTATTCATTATTAATCAAATAAATATGCAATTACAATATGTCAACTGAAAGTGAAGTTTATGTATGTTAATACAGATTACTACAATTATTACAAACAATGTTAAGATTGTTTGTCAGTTATTATTGTTAAATACTTTCCATGTAACATTTATATTTGTTATGGTAAGGGAGTTCCTTTCTGTAGAATTTAAGTCAGAACTCATTATTATTTGATAGTGCTACATGAAACTTAGTTCAAGAGATGTTCCCTTGTTCTTTTTCATAGTAATTTTTACTGTTTTATGGCAGTTGTTATACACTGCTTCCTTGACACTATTCCCTGGAGTTGTAGTTTTCTGTTTATATTCTCTCTTTTAGGTAGTAGACATTACATTTATTGTAATTGAACCACATCTTCTTGCACATATGCAATTTTCATATGCTATTTCTGTTCTGATCCCTGAAAGCTGTTATACATGTGGATTTTATAGTGTCTGAAAAAGATAACAAAGTCTGGGTTGCTTGTCAAGCAAGGGTTTGTATTTACAGCAGGGCAGATTAAATAGAAATTGACTTTGGTCGGTGTTTGCATGACTGCCGTAGTGATAAAAAAAAGATAAATAAATGAGAATTGGATAGGTTTCTAATGCTGCAGATAAGAGGCTATGGGATGGAAAATGTGTTGCCCATCAACACAGAAAAATGGTGATTAAGAAGAATGAGGGGTATTAGCCTGGCTATTGGTAAACTCACTAATCCAAGAACACACAACATCTTCCCATTTTAATTCACTGACTTCCAACCTTCGCATCGTCTTCTCTAGAATGATAGATTTTGAGGATCTATTTAGGTACAACACCCCTGGTATTTAAATTATAGCTTTTTCCCTCCAAACTTAAGGATTATTCTGTCAATAAATAGGCAATCAATAGTATTTATCTTACTGATATTTACATGTTTGGGAAGGCACATTAATCTCATATCTTCCAAAATATATTTAAAAAACCCTCAAGTTTAACCAGGCTAATCTTTAGTGTTAAAATTCAAATTATTAATGAAAATCTTTATCTGATTGGATGGAGTAAAATCTCTTGGAGAAACACTGAAATAGAAAGCCCAGGGCTACTGCTAGAACAGGTTTACATGTAAAAAATATTGATGTAACTTATTTATATGTGCATTGAACATATGTTAATAAAATTTGTACTATACTATTTTGTTTAGCTGAGTTACTGTTCACATTTTTACCCCATTTTATTCTAATAGCTGGAAATCTGTTTCAGCAACTGATGGCTCTTACAGAAGCATTAAGAAAACAGCTTCCTGAGACTACATTCTTTGTATGAACATTGTGGAATTGTTACATCTATATGATTGTTGCAAAACAACACCATTTTTCTGCTCTAGAATCTTCCATCACTTACTCACATTTAAAGCCCTGATTTTTACCTTCCTTTTCATACCTATAAATTTTTTTAGATAGTGTCTGTATAGCCTATGCTAGCCTCAAAGTTTTTTCCTGCCTTAGCCTCCCAACTGGCATCATAGAGGAGGGGCACATATCCCAAGAATGGCTTCATACTTTCATATTGGTCATTAATATATTATGACTTCATTAATAAATAACTTCCCACACAACCACATGAATTTGAGTTACTTTAAAAAATAATTTATTTAACTATAAGTGTGAAGGTGTCAGATCCCCTGGAACTGGAGTTCCAGACAATTATGAGTTGCCATGGGGTACTGGGAATTGAACCAGGGTCCTCTGGTAAAGCAGCCAGTGCTCTTAACTACTGAGCCATCTTTCCAGCCCTGATTTTGAGTTTTAAATGGAATCTGTCACTTAAAATTCAGATATTAAAAAAAATGCTAGTAAGTAAAGAATGGCAAGAATTATATAGAACAGCTATCTTTAGGATCCAGTTCTGTTTTTGAAAAAGTCATCCATGAATTCCAGGCTAGCCTGAAACTCTCTGTATGGCAAAGGCTAACCTCTAACTCATGAAACCCTTGCCTCTATAATGCTGATTCTTAGGCACTAGTACATTTGTATTGGTTTAAGCTAGGCTGTGGGGGTTTTTATAATGGGAATCTAAAATGATTGTTGTTCTGGGCCCATGTGTGTTTATATTGCACTGTGCTATCATGTGCTTTCTACCAGAAGAGATGCAGTATTTACAATACTACTTTGTCATTACTGGATGTACAGAACACACCTCTCACTTCAAAGTGGCTAGGAGACTGTTTACTCTGGAGCAAATGCAAGCAACCAACACCCAGGAACACAGATTCAGGTTTTCACAAAATTCATGTTCCAACATGTCAGCACTTTCATGAATATTTTATAGTAAAAGAATAAGCACAACCATAAATTAACATTCTTTAAAAACATTTGTAGAAATATTAGGTATGTAGGTTACAGCAAAGTAGGGAAGCCTCTATGATTGACCCCAAATGCTGTCTGAAGACAATCTTAGCTTAACATTCTTTAAAAACATTTGTAGAAATATCAGGTATGTAGGTTACAGCAAAGTAGGGAAGCTTCTATGATTGACCCCAAATACTGTCTGAAGACAATCTTAGCTCTGGGTTGATGGAAGTTAGGGGGCGTCTACCTTAATAATTGCCAAACATCTGAGCCAGTCGTCACAAGGATGTTAGTTCAGACCTAGAGGAAGGAGTGGAACAGCTTATAAGGCAGCAAAAGGTAGCCCAAGATAAATTGTGACAAGGTTTTTGACTTGCCACAATCCAATCACTCCACAGTCATTGAAGATGACTAATCAGTCAAACAGCCTTGCAGAAGGTTAAAGTTTACATTTTGTTTATTTTTGGAACTTTTGTTCACAGTGTCCTTGAGGAGGATAATTATATCACTCATTGTTTATCAAGAATTCCTATATTTAACCTTAAATTTTGAAAGTGGTTTTGGTGGATACAGCTATTTTTGGTTACAGAAGCTTTCAGTATTTTGAATGTGTCAACCAGGCCTTCTGGGTTTTCTTATTTCTTATCAGAGGTGAAGTCAGACTAATCCTGTGATTTTTCTTGCTGTTATTTGGTTGATTGATTTAGTTTTACTTCCTTGCTGCTGTGATTTTATTTTCCTGGTTGTCCTTCTACATTTGACTTTCTCTGTCAAAGCTTGATTCTCTTTGCATCTTATATTCTTGGAGATGACTAAGCTTCTTGGGTGAACAAATAACTGGTTTTCTTATGCAATTTTGCAAGTTATCATATACTGTAACTTACTCTTTTATTTTCTTCTATATTATTGGTTTGTTTATCTCTAGTAATTGATGACTTCATAATTTTCTGTATCCATGCTATTTTTTTTTTCGTTTGTCCTCACTGTTCTCCAGATTAAATCGTCTCCATCGAATTGTTTTCACAGGTGCCAATTCTTCACTCCTACAGATCTTCAAACAAACTTTTCCTTTTGAGGTCATTGTTCCTTTTAACATCAGAATTTTAGTTAGTTTTACTCTTTAATTTTGATTTTGATATTGATATTTGATACTAATAAGTCAAAATATCCATACCCTCATTTATTTTAAGCATGTTTTTCTTTATTATAATATACATTTGCAGTATCATTTTTGACAAATTTTTAAATAATTATTTTTTTTATACAATTTCACAATGCATATCCATACAGACTGTTCTCAGTTCATAACCACCTCACATCTCCATCAACACATCCTTCTTCCCACAAATCTCTCGCTTGGGTTCAAGACTATTGGTTTTGTTTTGTGAATCATTGGGTTTAACAAGGGCTGTCTGTGGGAACATAAATTTGGTTCTGTATTTTGTAGCCTGGAAGGCTCAGTAGTGAGTACAAAACTAAGGACTCTGATTTGCCCCTCTCCCACACTGTAAGTTACAGCTTCTGTGAGTTAGTGATTACAACGGCTGCATTAAGTCTAGAGAAAGGCACTTCACAGCCCTGCACATACATTGTCTTTCACATATACATTCTTCTCCTTCTTTCACAGTGTTTTCTAGTCTGTTGTTAGGTTCCCTTAAAGGGAATTTCTTTGTCTGATTTGGTTTTTTGTTGTTGTTGTAGACAGGGTTTCTCTGTGTAGCTTTGCGCCTCTCCTGGAACTCACTTGGTAGCCCAGGCTGGCCTCGAACTCACAGAGATCTGCCTGGCTCTGCCTCCTGAGTGCTGGGATTAAAGGCGTGCGCCACCACCGCCCGGCTCCTGATTTGTTTTTAAATCCATATGTGTGAGCCATTTTTGTGCTTCTTTGCCTTTCTCAGAATATTTGGCTGTAATATGGAAATTCTAGATAACATGGTGCCGAAACTTTGGAGATTTACTTTCATCTCACCTCCACATCTATGTAGCTTGCTTTTTTGTGTGCTCTCTTGACTGTCTCAGCTACAGTGAGCTCTGAAGAGGGTTAAGCACTGATCACACACAGATCACATCTCAGAGATGAGGATTCATTTACCTCAGCTGTATCTGGGTGTTTGCCTCCTCTGTTATATTTCTAGGTGTCTACCTTTATTTAGTTTATACTCAGTTGTTATCAGCTGATTGTACATACAGCTGTTTTCAAGCAGGCTTTCGAGCATAAATTTAGGAACTTTTGCAGGACATCCTTGAGGCCCATATTGGAGGCCTAGTCTGACCTCAGTGGTGCATTGTTTAATTACATTTTGGTTTCTTTCTTCAGTTTCCAGTGCATTCACAATCATGCTTGCTGCCACAAGAAAGCATCTTATTATAATTGCTAGGGATCAAAATCTCATTATTCTCTTTAGAGAGATGATTTATACCACATATATTCATATTAACTTTTCTCAGTGATTTTCTTTCATGAGCATAAACCCAAAATTCATCTGGAACCAACAGTCGGTTTCCTTCTGTCTGATAATACTTCAAGGTCTTCCTTTGTAGGGCACACACATACACAACACATACATAAACAAATATATATACACACACACACACACACACACACACACACACACACACACATATATATATGTACACACATAAACAAATGTATACATATTTGTTTTTGCTCTTTTGGGGGGCCTGACACACAGCTCTCAAATAAATCACACACAGAGGCTTATTCTTAATTATAAATGCAGGGCATTAGCTTGGCTTATTTCTAGCCAGCCTTCCTTAACCTTAAATTACCCTGTCTATCTTTTGCCTCTGGGCTTTTCCTTTTCTATTCCTATATACCTTTCTTTGTTTCTTACTCTATGGATTGCTGTGTAGCTCGGTGCCTGGGTGGCTAGCCCCTGAAGTCTTCCTCCTTCCTTTCTCATTCCTCTATCTTTTCCTCCCAGATTTCTACTTTTATATCTTCTCTCTGCCTTCTAGCTCTGCCTATCCTTCCTCCTGCCTTGCTATTGGCCATTCAGCTCTTTATTAGACCATCAGGTGTTTTAGACAGGCACAGTAACACAGCTTCACAGAATTAAACAAATGCAACATAAACAAAAGTAACACACCTTAAAATAGTATTCTCCAACACACACACACACACACACACACACACACACACACACACACACACACACACATATATAAAAATTGGGGTCTCAAAGAATTTGTTGTTGTTGTTGAAAATTATTCCTAGTTGTAGAATTCTACTCCATGAATGTGCGTGCATGCGTACACGTGTGTGTGTGTGTGCGTGCACGTGTGTGTGTGTGTGTGTGTGTGTATACACATCCATGAGCATGTTTTAGACTGGGAGTCCCTCCCCTTAGAAGTCTAAGTGTCTTTATCCTCTCTCTGCCTTGTGCCACGGACTGGCCCATCAGGGGTACCACAACCGTAGGAGAACCAGGGCTTGGGTAGTCAGGAAGGCAAGGATTTGGTGAATGACAGACAGACAACACACTCAGAAGTGGTTTGAATCTGCTGCAATTTTACTTCTGTAAATCAGTAGTTCATATACAGAAAAGAAAACTATCAAGTCATACAAGGAACAACAAGAGCTTGGCAATAATTCAATTACATCATCTTTAAAAAAAAAACAGCAAGCACACAATTATTAATCGGTGCTAGACATATCCCTTCACCCACAAGAACTTTATGACCCAAAGAGCAGTCTGTGTTTTTTAAACTTAGTACAGTCCCTTGTATAGACTTCTTTGTGGTTGAAGCTGTGTTCTTCATCTTATCTAGTTTATTATGTACTTTTACTTTTTTGGTTCTCATGACCCACTTAGTCAATTTGGATGCTGCAGACCCTCTCTAAGTCTTTCTTTAGTTCTTTTATCACATATCTCTTTTAATATAAAACCTTTTTACCTGTTGGAATATAGACTCTTGTACTTTTTTGCCTGTAAGGGGAAAGGGGTTGTGCTATAGTCCTTAAGTTTTCCATGTTGAACTTTTTCAACAGAGGAGCCCACCATTCTGCCTCCTATGAGATAACATCTTCTGCCATAAATCACTTTAGTTGGGATTCCTAAAGGATTCCTAGTGGGTGCGTGTTCATTCCCTAGAAGCGCCTGAACCTTTATACTTTCTTTATCTAGCGGCTTGGGGTCTTAAAAAATAGCTCATTCTGCTATATCTGATTAAGATCCACATTCAGCTTCCCCTTTCCTCCATAGTTCACAACCCAAGCATTCATTAATTTTGGCTGTGCTTCATAGATTAATTAGAACATTATCAGAAAAGCAGTTATACAAAATCCATAGCCCAGGGAGCTCATGATCTGTGAAGTTCATTTTTTTTTTTGAGAAGGAAGCATAAAGCAGGCACTCTGCCAGGGACTTCCAGGGAGCTTAGTCCCATGGGACATGTATCTCCCGTCCACTGTTATAGACATAATTGTTTATGTCACATGGATGACACTGGAGTTGGTGTGGCAGCCTTGCATGCTCTGTAATCTCAGCCCTCCTTTTATAGATTGAAACCTCTCTGCCAGAAGTTGGTAGCAACTTTATTGGACTTTTCTGTCTTTAATCTTGTTTCTTGATTCAACTTTTATCCACATTGCTTTTGCAAGCTGGACAGAAGGAAAGGCTCCATAACTTACAGATGCTCTTGCCTGGAAATGATATCCTGTATAGTTATGAATCTTAGAATTATTTTAGGATGTCCATCTTTGAATATCCCTTGATTAGGAGGTTAGAAAGCCACATGTTGTTGGCTAAATAAAATTAGATATTCTAGAATTTCTATCATTATGGAAATAGGGAAAGCTGATTAGGTCACAGTTGAAATACTGTAACCCTTTCTTGTTCTTAACATGGCTTAGTAGGGTTTTTGTTGTTTAAACAATCCTATGCCAATTTATTGTGCTATTTCACTTTTCAGAACTCCAAATTTTGCATTTTTAATTAATTTCATTGGTTAATGTTGCTGCACTGGGAAGAGGTTTCCTGGAGATCTAGACAAAACCAGTCCATCATTAACTTATCTAATGTAGCCTTCCTTTAAAAGTTTGGAAAGCTGATTATCTGTTCTAAAGTCACATTTTGGAAACATGGGACTATTTTATGTTTTTTGGCAAGCTTCTTATGCATTGTCCTTTTCTATCATGTATGTAGGCATCAACATACATTAAAATTATACCTCAGTTACATCTCACTTCTTCTTCTTTTTTTTTTCAAGACAGCGTTTCTCTGTGTAGTTTTTTTTTTAACCTGTCCTGGATCTCGCTCTGTAGACCAGGCTGGCCTCAAACTCCCAGAGATCCACCTAGCTCTGCCTTCTGAGTGCTGAGATTAAAGGTGTGCATCACCACTGCCTGGCACATCTCACTTCTATGAAGAGAAGATTTACTAGTATTTTAATGAAATCCCCTGTTATTGCTGATGACATATTTTTTTCCTCAGTCATGTCCCTGAGTGATTTTTACCAATTACTCCACTTCTAATGGAGGCAATTTTAAAATCATGAGCATTTTCCAAAGGAAACTATTAGTACTTTGAAGCACCAGGAGATTTGATGTGTGGTTATAAGGATGTTTTCAGAGATGTTGTGGAGCCTGGGGCAATGCTCTAAGGGAATTAACTAGATCACAGCTGAGTTCTGAATAGTCAAAATGAATAATCATGAAAATGCAGAGATTTTTGATAACTGTACGACTCCTATCACAGAGCTTAGTGTTAGAATCTGAACATTGTTTTCTTGCAGTTTATTTCAGGTATAGTACTTCCAGTGTAAATAATACAGGTAGCTTTAATTAAAGAAGAAATACAGATTTTTTTTCCTCGTAGTGGATTCTTTAATGATATTGCCTCTTTAAAAGATTCTAACTTTTTCTTTTTAGAAGCAATTGGGGGAGGTCTTTGCAAGAAGGTGAGGGTCTGAAAAGCATGTGTGTGTGTTTATGTGTGCATGTTTGTGTGTATATGTGGTGAAAAAAAGAGTGAGCGTGAGATCAAGAGTGAGAGAAAATAAGAGAGAGAGAGAGAGAGCAATAGAGGGAGAGAAAAGATATCAAGGAAACAAATTAGCCATTATTGATAAAAACATCACTGCAATGTTTATTAATTTCTAGATGGAAAATTTTATGACCATTTTAAAATGTTCACACCGGCCGGGCAGTGGTGGCGCACGCCTTTAATCCCAGCACTCGGGAGGCAAAGCCAGGCGAATCTCTGTGAGTTCGAGGCTAGCCTGGGCTACCAAGTGAGTTCCAGGAAAGGTGCAAAGCTACACAGAGAAACCCTGTCTCGAAAAACCAAAAAAAAAAAAAATGTTCACACAATGGAAAAAAAATTATGTATTCTGTAGTGTAATCTCAGTATTCAAAACATGTTGCTAAACTTTCTATTCTTACTAATTCTTTTGTCTATATGACCTAGAAAACATTGACGTTAGTAACGTATGTATATGTCATATTTTGTATGACACAGATTGCACTATGTATTTCAAAGTTATATTAATAAATGTAAAAACTTAAAAGTTATGCTTTGTTGGGTAATACAGCTTTGTTTGTCATAAAGAAATTACTCAGGAATTCTTTTAGTTTCTCTGTCAGTTTTGGCTTTTAATTAAGGACGAAATAGCAAAATCCTGGACCTGTCTATATAGTATTGTAATATTAGCCACTTAGGAAGCTGAGGCAGGGGACTTCCAAGTTCAAGGTCAGCATTTGCAAACAGATGTGTTTAAGGTAACCATGGGTAATTGAAAAACATCCTTTCTGAAAATAAAAAATAGTGAAAATTTATGTGAGCTTATAATTCGGTGATATAGGACCTTATTTTTTTAAATTTTATTTTATAATTTAATTTAATTTTACATATCAGCCACAGATTCCCTTGTTCTCCACCCCCCAGCATCTTCCCCCCAGCCCACCCCCCATTTCCATCTCCTCCATGGCAAAGACTTCCCTGAGGATTGAGTTCAACTTGGTAGATTCAGTCCAGGCAGGTCCAGTCCCCTCCTCAAGGGCTGAGCAAGAGGACCTTATTTAAAAGCAGATGCTCTGGGTAAAATCCCTAGTACTGCCAGAAGCAAAACAAAATAAATGTAAAAATAAAACAACAAAAATAGGTACAGTCACCTACAATAATAAGAATATGTCAGAGATTTTAGAAATTACTAGAAGAACACTCAAAGGCCTGAGATACAGCTATTCTGGCAACAAATGAAGAAATATTACCTTACAACTCAAATTGTAAAATTAATATTCGTAAGTTTATAGTAATGTGATGATTGAATACATTAAGTAAATATGTAAAAGAAGGAAGAAAATTGCAAATACTTATGTAGCTGAAGGTTTCCCTGTGCTGGCCTGGCACCAAGGACCCCACAGCTGCTTATAAAATAATCACTCAGAAACTTATATTAATTAAAACTGCTTGGCCATTAGCTCAGGCTAACTATTGACTAGCTCTTACACTTAAATTAACCCATAATTCTTATTTATGTTTAGCCACATGGCTTGGTACATTTACTCTGTTCTGCCTTCATGTCTTGCTCCCTCTATGTGTGGCTGGAGACTCCCGACACTGGCTTCCTTTTCCCAGAATTCTCCTCTCTGCTTATCCTGCCTATACTATATTTCCTGCCTGGCTACTGGCCAATCAGCGTTTTATTTATCAACCAAATCAGAGCAACACACGTTCATAGCATGCAGAAAGACATCCCCAGCATACTTATTTTTGCTCTTTTTGTTGTTTTGCTTTGTTTTTTTTTTTTTTTTTTTTAGTTTATTCATTTGTTTTGATAATTCAAGGAGAAGAAGTCTAAATCCACATTTTTTCTTATGGTTAGGATGTTGATGGTTTGAGAAAATGTCACTTCTGATCCTCCTCAATTTCTTTATCCCACCAGCCTATTTATTTTATTTTATTTTTGCTTATGAAAATTGTGGTACCAAACATGCATTTACAATTGTTTTAATTGGTCTATTGCTGTTAATAAATGAAAGAGATGAACTTCCAGCAGCAGATGGAATCAATAGACAGTAATGCAGTTAGCGTTGGCTACCAGCAAGAAGTTCTATACTTAATGCTTCTGTTAAAATCAAAAGCCCCAATGGTAATGTTAGAGATATCAAAAGACTAAAATGCATGTAGCACCAAAAAAAAAAAAAAAATCAAAATTGCTAAAGAAATCAGAAGTCTAGAAGTCGCAATTTTCCTTATTTCAACATAAACACCTATAATACATTAGACTAGAAAGACTCTGGCATCAAGTTGGATGTAATAGCTAGTGACTCAGTCTCAGTATAAGTTGTCCTTACTTTGTTGCTAACATTATTGAAGCTTATACTGTTTCATCACTTCCATAAAGTTGTATACAAACAATTGACACAAAGTAGCTTGGAACTTAAAAGTAGACACATAAAATTAACTAATCCTCAACAAATATACAAAAGACACACAGGGAGGATAGGGAAACTTAATCTTAGAAATATACATGATGATAAAACTGGACCTTAAAATATAAGACTGAATTTTATCCTAAAACATACACAAAAATCAACTTATGTGCATGAAACCACCACTGCTGTGAGTTTACAAGTGCAAAGGCTTTGTTAGTTTTTTTTTTTCCTCTTAAGGTAGAATCATATAGCCCTCTGTTGGTGGAATTTTCTGTCCCTCCATGAGCTCCCAAATAAGCACACTGAGGCTTATAATAATTGTTAATGCTCAGCCAATAACTCAAGCTTATTACTAACTAGCTCTTACAATTTAAGTTAACCCACATTCCTTATTTACACTCTGCCATGTGGCAGTATCTTTATTAACATGGCACGTTCATCTCCTGCTCCCTCTGCATCTGTCTGGGAACTCCAGTCTCTGCCCTTCTTCTTCTTCCCATCATTCTCAGTTTGGCTCTCCCACTTAACTTTATCCTGTTCACCTATTGGCCAGTTAGCTTCTTTATTAGCCAATGAGAGTAATACACATTCACAGTGTATAAAAGATTATTCCACAGCACTCTTCTACCAATCTTCTGGCTCTAATGTTCTTTCTACCTTCTGTGATGTTCTCTAATTCCTAAGGTGATAATATACATGTCTATTTTTCAGAAATAAGCAGTCAACCATCACTTATTCTCATCACTTTTAATAGCCATATTCTCCACTGTTAACTGAGAAGAAAGACATTTCCTTGCTTAAGACTGAGAGTAAATTTTCTCTGTTTATTTTTAGAAGGCAGTCTGAGGTGTGTCAATTTCATCATACAACATTAGAAAGTATGCCCCTAGGGCCTTGTGTTTTTTATTGGGTTTAGAGCACCAGGTATTGGTTTCTGCTTGTTGGGATGACTCGAACCCAATCACAGAACAATTCCTTAAACACACTACAGTCATTGTGCTAGTGGGCACATCTTGTCTGACATGCTGTTATTTGTTGTTTTTCTGTTGCCTTGGTGGCTGCACCTGAATCTACTGATATTGAAACTACCTTTTCAGGCCCACAGCCCTGAAGTCAGAATCTCCTGAGCATGATTTCTCACCCCTCTGGCACTGGCTCAGCCATTGCCACCAAATGTAGTTTTTAACTAGGTCTCTATGTTCTATTTACCAATAAAGACTTGAGGATCTGATATTGTAGTGAAAACCTGCTAGCTCAGAGTGGCCAAAAACCAACCAGCCAATTTTCCTTTTTGGCCAGAGACCTAGCTGTTCCAAACCAAAATGACCTCGAAACATGGAGCCTCTCCTTACTCCTTTCTGAGCATCTGTTTATCCATCTTCCTGGCTCCTCCATACTCTGGCTAATTCCTGCCAACTAGTTGCTGGCCCCACCTGTTGACCCAAGGTTGATTGTGTTAACGTAGTCTTGAGTTCCACAGTATAATCAAATATCCTGCAGCAGATATTGAAGTTTATAGGGTACACTCCTAGGTAAGACTGCTGCTACCTTTTCTCTCCCAGCAGCCTGCATAGGAGCTTCCAGCATTATGAAAGTTAACCTGAGGGAGAAAGTTTCCAGATAAGTATTAGCACCGTCTCTGTTTTTTTCTATTTATTTGTTTGTTTATTATTTTACATCCAGACCATAGTTTCTCCTTCCTTCTCTTTTCCCATTTCTTCCCTCTACACTCTCTGTTCCCACCCCCAATTTGCTCCTCCTCTGTTTCTATTTAGGAAATTGCAGGTCTCCCATGGGTAACAACAAAGCATTGCATATTAAATTGCAGTAAGACTAAGCACCTCCCCATGCATTAAGTCTCGGCAAGGCGACCCAGTATGAGGAATAGGTTCCTAAGAGCCAGCCAAAGCATTAGGGACAGTCCCTGATTCCATTGTTAGAAGTCCCACAAGTAGACCAAGCTACACACTGTCATATATATGTAGAATTCCTACATATATATGTAGGTTGGTCCCATGCGGGTTCCCTGGTTGCTGATTCAGACTCTAAGTTCTCATGAAGCAGGTAGGTTTTTTTTCTGTGGATTTTCTTGTGACGTCCTTGACCTCTCTAGCACCTATAATCCTTCCTCCCTCTCTTCAGCAGGATTCCTAGAGCTTCATATTTTAACCATTGTTTGTGTTGTCATAAGCAATATAGTCTTGTGATCTAGTTCTAATGGGCAACAACATGGAACAGCCAAGGTTATACCTCATGGTGGTATCCCACACTTAGCGCTTTGGTTTTTGTTTGTTAATCCATGAGTTCTAGAAGCAGCATCAACCAGCTATGCAGGATACCTTTCTTCTAAGTCTTTATTGACTGGTTTGTGAAATAGCGGGTCTCCATATGGCTTTTCACATATACTCTGTTTTGTTTAACCCTCTTTCCTGCCGGGCGGTGGTGGCGCACGCCTTTAATCCCAGCACTCGGGAGGCAGAGCCAGGCGGATCTCTGTGAGTTCGAGGCCAGCCTGGGCTACCAAGTGAGTTCCAGGAAAAGGCGCAAAGCTACACAGAGAAACCCTGTCTCGAAAAACAAAACAAAACAAAACAAAAAAAAAACAAAAACAAAAACAAAACCCTCTTTCCTGACTCCTCATCTCCCTCAATCCCTCCATCCTATCCCTGTTTAAAATATTCTCTTCTCAGTGTCCTTGCTTGACTTTCTTTTTACTTATTTTCTATAAATGACCCCTTTTCAGTTTCTTGACTTCTACAGGTACTTCATGTTGAACACATAAACCTGAAGATTCAAGGTTGGGATACATATATGAGACATTACATGTGGTATTTGTCTTTCTGAACTTGGCTTATCCCACTCAGTAATTTTTTCCCCAAATTCTATCCATTTACCTTCACATTTCATTTTTTCAATATAGCTGAATGAAATTCTTTTGTGTATATATACATCTTCATTATTCATTTATCAGTTGACATATATATGTGTATATATATATATATATATATATATATATATATATATATATATAAGCTAATTCCATGTTCTAGTTATTCTGAATAAATCAGAAATAAATATAGATATTCAGGTATTTGTATAGTAAGATACGGAATCTGACTATTCACATTGTAGTGAATTGCTGTTTGTATATACATCTAACTCAAGCCACTAAATATTTTAATAATGAACAATTCAATTACAATGGTTATGCAACAACACAGAGAATTCTCAAAAGAGAAAATACAAAGTATAATAAACATCTAAAAATTTGTTCAACATTCTTAGCTATAAGTGGGAATAGAACTCAAAACTATTTTAATATTAACTTATATTCTACTCACAGTGATCATAAACAAGAATACAAATAACAAAAAGAAATGCTGTTATGGATGTGGGAATAAAGAAAACTCTTAGTTATAGCTGGTAAGAGTATAAGACAAGTAGAGCCCTGTGAAGAACAATCTGAACATTTCTCAGTCATCAGAATAGATCTAACTTCAGGCCCAGTTACACCACTCGCTCCTCGGCATATCTCCAAAAGGTTGTTTTTCAATAAGAAAAAGAAGGCAAAAAAATGAGGAGCAGACCATGGTTTCCACCGCCAAATGGCGACAGGCTTCTTAATTTTCTCCCACAGTTCTTTGTTTTCACTGAACGCCATGTGAATTGGAATATTAATTTGTCACTTTCAAAAAAATGAACATGAATACAAAGAAATAAGTACTAGCTGTATCTGTACTCATGGTTTAACATTTCAGCTTACTTACTTGAAAGGTTGGGTGAATTCTGAAGCAGTTACATGAACAAAGGTGATTTAAATTTGGTACTTCACACAAATGCAAACTGACATGCAGACTATTCCACAAACTAAAATTATAGTATTCCAAAATTTGCTTAACAATTATTCTTTCTTCTTGTAGCTTTGTGTTTTGATATGTAAAAGTTCTCTCACTTAGTCATTATGGAATCAAATAATGACTTTCTTCAGAAATTATAATTTTCGTGGCATATTTGGTCATCCATTCTAGAAAATATCCTATTTGCCTGACATCTTCTTTTATTGCAACTATTTTCAATGAACACAAAATCCATACTAAATTTTCAAAAAAATAATCACAAATATTCTTTCAGTATCTTTAACACCTCCACCTCTTGTTACAATCCCTTTACTTTTTACCCCTTTGCTTGATTTTTGAAATAATCACATGATATTCAATAGAGAAAATATTAAATATTTATTCCAAACAAATTGTTATCTATACTAACAAATTTACAAATAGGTATATTTCCTAAGCCAGTATATTTTTAAGTAACAGGAAATTTAGAAATAGCTTTTAAGATAGTTCAACTGTCAGATAATTGATGCCTATACTATGTAATAAACTGATGAGTTTTTTTTGAAATCTACATAATATGCACATGTGTGGACATCTGCATATTCAATACACAAACACACACACACACACACACACACACACACACACACACACACACCACAGCCACACACAGACCATCCTATCATATTAATTTAAAATAATTCTTGTTTGTTTTTAATCAATGGATTTTTAAGGCATTCTTTTGTCAAACATCTAATTTGAAAAGTTGTTCACAACTTCTTAATTTCCTATATTCGTTACTGTAATTCATTACTCACTTTGTAAAAGTAAATGTCAAATTAAAATAACATATTATTCACCTTGGAAAGAAAAGGCTTTATTTTACTTACACTTCCATAACACAACTCATTATCAAAGGCAGTCAGGGCAGGAACCTTGATGCAGTAGCTGATTCAGAAGGCATGGAGGAGTGTTGCTTACTGGCCTGCTCAGCCTGCTTTCTTAAAGAACACAGGACCACAATCTTAGAGGTAACCCCATCTATTATAGGAAGAGGCTCCCCTATGACTAATTAAGGAAATGCCCTAAAGGCTTGCCTGCTTATATCCTGATCCTAAAGAAGTGTTTTTCTCCGTTGGGTCTACTTCTTCTCAGATAACTATTTCAGGTTGACAGAAAGACTAGCAGTACACTATCATAATATACATTATACAATATTATAATATGTAATATATTATATATAATAGTATTTAAAAATATTTTCAAAGATCAATAACATATTTTTGTTTTATTTTACCTTAGTGCTTTAATACATCATTAGACTTAGTGATATTTTTCCACTGATGTATTTCAACTTTCATGAAATAGGGGAGAGAGCATACAAGACATGTCAGTAGAAATGGAAATACTCTTTTGTCTGTTTTATCACTTAGGGCAAAGAACACAATGAAAATAACTGTCAGAGAAGCAAGTCATGTTAACTCAGCTTGTTTTAAGATTGCTGTTAATAGCTTTTACTTGATGGGTTAAGAAGACAACATATAGACGTCAGAATCATGCAAAGAGCATGAAGTATCGCAGAAAATCAAAACTACAGAACCCAATACAGTTATAAAGTATTGTCTTCATCTTCACCAATTTGGGGGCTTGCTGCTGGTTAGTGTCCAATTCCTTCTGCAGTTTGAGTAGCCCATTAAGTCCACCTTACCTTCTACTTTATTACTTTTTAATACTTGGTACCACTCTATAACTTTCCTCAACATCCTAGGACCAGATGCTAACTATCTAGGCAGCATCTCCATTCCTTAGAGATGACTGAAATAGTTCTTATTAGTCAATATCCAACTAATTATTCAGTCTTATCCATTCCCCATAGGGAAAACCACACTCAAAATGTTCACCATCACTTATGATCCTCTCCTCTTTCTGCCTCAAGACTAAAACCTATTGATTCACATCTTGTTACTGATTTTCTTTGTCCTCTTTAGAATTTGTGCTCTGGTACACATAGAAAATCAAAAGATAGTCTCAAAATTTATATGCATTCATCCAAATTAATTTTATTTACCAAGTGATATGTATTGCCTTTCTATTATTTATCCCTCAAATACCACAAAGTAATATTTGGAAGTGTTTTTACACCAGCATTACACATCTGTAAAATTAAGCATACACTTAAATGTTTGATATTATAATTTATAAACTCCAAGTGCACTAGTTTGTGTAGTATTCATTCTTTAATTGTACACCAACAATTTTAGGAAATGATTATTAATCTAAAGTCTCAATACTAATGATTACGTGTGATGCTAGAATTTATAAGTTTAGGACTGCTTCTGTTTTTAACATATAATAGATATACTGGAATCCTTGATGGTTGGCACGGGTGATTCATAGAGTAAGAGAAGACAGTGTTCCTTGTCCACATGGGGTTCTCTAGGCCATAAGAAGCATAAGAATCTTGTGTGATATGAAACATAGAAAGATTTTGTTAAAAATGAGTTTATTGACAGAGAGAAGCTACTAAAACAATTTAAAGTAAATGGTTTAAAATGGACTTGTACATTTTGTATGAAGAAAAACTTACAGAATTAATGGTGATGTCTATCTGTGGAAGAGATAACTGAGTCCTATCTTTTGTTTTAATATGATACTCTGCAGTAGTATCATTAGCATAAATCAATGTACCATGCCTACTATCCAGAGAAGAAGGTTTTTCATATCATTTAACTCTAATGTAAGAAAACGAAGATTATTCTGTTTTCATTTTGGTTTTTCTCTCAAAGTGCAAATATGGAGTTGGATCCCTACAATTTTATCATAGCAAAAAGGCTTGATATAAAGAAAACATAAAAATAGACTCAATACAAATTGTCACATTATGAGCTGGCTTAAATTATAACATTTTAAATACATTTATTCAGATTGGAAAACCCAGTAGCACGTTTTCACCAGATTGTTCTTGATAAAGAATACATTTTCTCATTAACATTTTTATAAGATCTGGTATATCTGTAGGGGCTCTGCTTACAGTTAAATGTTTATAGAGAATTGAACTCTTACAATCAATGAATTATGAGAACTGTGATCGACATTTTATGGACAAGGATCCTAAAGGCTTAATTTTATCCTAATTCTTATTTTATTAAAGTGTTCAGGCTGGGGAAAAGGCTCCGTGGGAAAGTGTTTGATGTTTAAGCACAAGCAACTGAGTTCAGTTCCTTAAAATCCCAAGTAGAAGCCAGATGTGGCATGATGCACCTGTAATCCTAGTGCTGGGAAGTGGAGACAGGATGATCCCTGGAGTTCACCAGCCTTCCAGTCTCACCATTTGATTGGCCCCAGGTTCAGTAAGAGAACCTTTTTCAAATAAGAAGAACAATAGAGGAATACGTTAGATATGACCTATGACCTCCACAGTTGCACACATGAGCCTGCACGATCACGTACACATTCATACATCACCCACATAATAGTTTGATCACATACAGAATAATTTAATGAAAATCTCTGCATGAGGTACACAACAGGCAAAGATAGGTGCCCTTGAATAATATATTCTCAAATGTGTATATTGGGAGGATGGCTAGACACTGTATAATATATATTATGCATATTATGCAAAATTTATGGTAACTTGTGTTGGTGAAAAGTGCAGTCTAAGATGTAAAGTAAGACAAAGAATTAAGAAAACAAGAGGAGTTTCGGCCCAGAAAGCATTTAAAATAGCATGCCAGTGTCAATGTAATTTAGAAAAAGAAAGCTCAATTGAAGTCAAACAAATATCTGGAGATATTATTGTATTCTATCTGGAAGAAACATTTAGAACAAGGACTCTCAGAACATCAAGTGTTAAGCCAAGTGCTTGGAAGTCAGTGTGGTGAGGCTGGGAAGGACAGTGGAGGCCGGTGGAAGATAAAGGGTGGAAGCCATTTGTAAGGGTACTGGAAATGGGGCATATGGCCTGCACACTCAATAGCGTTCTTGTCTGAGGTTAAAAAACAATGGGAGGAAAACAAGTGGTACATGAACATGAAAGCATGCCATGAATCATTCTGGAATTTTATAGAGGTCTAACAAATATACAGTTTATCCAAGTGTATTTCAATGTTTAGCAATAAATAAATGTTATTAGTAGAATGGCATGCTAAAAATGACAGAATTTTATTTTAAACATTACCTTTTAAAATGTTATAAATTGATTACAAAGGTTTAGCACTGTATTGCAGCTACAGTAACCCAGTAACCCACTAGTACCATTGATTCCTATATTCCTGATGGAATTGACCACCCTTTTCCTTAATGGTAAGTCTACTTTTACCTAGATGTGTCAGAAATGTTTCTGATGATAGTTAGAATGAATCCAACTTCCTTTATCTTCTTTGAAGACTCTAATGCTAAAGATGTTATATTTCCATCAAATCACTCATGCACACCAAAGCTTTTGTCCTGAATAAAGATGCCTTTTAAGTATTTTACAATTCAGATTTACTTCATTATTTAAATTGTCATTTCCAATGTTTTTTATACAATTGCTGTTGTGTATAATCACATGTGAAAATAGTTTAGCAATAAATATTTAATTATATATTAGTTGAGTCACCTAAAAAACACCTTTGGCTTCCAGTCCCAATATTCAATACTTACATCCTATTTTAACTGTGCTGTACACAGAATATTAAACCCCACTCTCTGTTTTTATTATTATTAATTTTTATAATGCATATAAGTGCACAATGTATTCTCAATACTCTCTTTTCTCCATGATATCCTATTTATATCCCATCCCTACTAACACTTCCCTGATTCCTATTTTTCCTCTTTTCAGATTCATAACTTTTGAGTTTGTTTTGTGCCCCTTTTAATTGAACCAGTGACACTTGTGTGACCACTGAACTAGAACTATCCACTGAAGTGCAGTGGGGTCACCAGTGAGTATGCAACAGAAACCCACATTTTCCCCTGTCCCTGAAGTGATCAGGAGCAAATGGTATAGCAGTGGTGGTAGTACTCTAAGGCTCAGGGAATACTACAGAGGGGGACAGAACATAAGAGGCAGAAGATGAGGGCTTTGAAATGCCAACTTCTGGGCAAAACATAGCCATTGTGGTCCTCAACTCACAGCTGCAGATGCTGGCCCTGGGTCTTCACAGGTTGAGCTCACAGATGATCAGTTGTGTGGTTTTTTTTTTTTTTTTTTTTTTTTTTGTGTGTGTGTGTGTGTGTAGGTCTGTGTCAGAAATCATGAAAATGCATTTTCCAGGCATGTCAGCTTAGTTAATCCTTTATCACATTCTAGCACACAATTGGCTCCTTGAAAATCTGGCTTGTGGGTCTTATGCATATAAATCATATTTTCTTTATCCACCCCTGTGCTGGTTTTTTTTTTTTCCTATAACTCAGTTGTGGAACATACTGCAATAAACATTTGATTACTTAGTTCTATGATATGCTCACTTTGAATTCTTCATGTAAACCCAACAGTGTTATGGATTTGTCTTATATAAGATGTTATTTCTTCAGTGTTTTTTTAAGGACTCCCACACTGGTTTTCACAGTGGACTGTTATACACCTCCACGTCCAATGTATAAAGGTTCCCTTTTGTCTGCATCCGTGTTATAGGAAGCTGCCAGGAGTGCAGAATGCCATATTCACTCACATCCCTTATCCATATGAGCAGGCAAAAGGTTCTGTTATCCAGAAGGTACACACAAGGATTTACAGTTGTTCAATGAAAGAGTAAGGATCAAACTCCTCTTAATAGTGCAGCAAAAATTATTTTAATATCCTGATTCAGACTGTAAGAGATTCCTTGTGATACAGGAAAGTGCAAACATTAAGGAAACATCATTCTTTAGATTCAGAGGTATAAAACTGTCTTAATAATGAAAATAAATAATAAGAAGAGAGTGCACTCTCCACAAAACTATACAGCACTGAGTAAGACAATGTCAACCTAATTAATATAAATGACAAAGGGCTCTTTTCAGGTATGATAGCAAAGAAAGGTTTTAAAAGCTAAAGATGTATAATTTTTAAACTGCAACAACTGCAACACCCTCTGGAAGAATCTGAAGCCTCTGGCACACTGAGAATAACACAAAGCAAAAGCAAAACATGTTGAGATTTACTTCTTTTTTTATTCTTTGTATTTTTAATTAATATTTTATTTTATAATTAATTTAATTTTACATAACAACCACGGATTTCCTTGTGTCCTCCCTCCTCCCAACCCCCCAAGCCTCCCCCTGAATCCACCCCCCATTCCCACCTCCTCCAAGGCGAGGTCTCCCCTGGGGATTCAGCTCAGCCTGGTAGATTCAGTTGAGGCAGGTCCAGTCCTTCCTCCCTTCACTCAAGCTGAGCAAAGTGTCTCAGCATAGGCCCTAGGGTCCAAAAAGCCAGCTCATGCACCAAGGACAGGTCCCAGTCCCACTGCCCAGGGGCCTCCTAAACAGTTCAAGCTCATCAACTATCTCACTTAGCAGAGGACTTGATCCAG
Organism: Peromyscus eremicus; assembly: GCF_949786415.1. Classification (NCBI taxonomy): domain Eukaryota; kingdom Metazoa; phylum Chordata; class Mammalia; order Rodentia; family Cricetidae; genus Peromyscus; species Peromyscus eremicus. Next base: position 37,975,869 of record NC_081418.1, read on the forward strand.
TTCCATGGGGGCTCCTTAACTATTGGTTCACAGTTCATGTGTTTCCACTAGTTTGGCTATTTGTCCCTGTGCTTTTTCCAATCATGGTCTCGATATCTCTTGCTCATATAATCCTTCCTCTCTCTCATTGGTTGGACTCCTGGAGCTCCATCTGTGGTTTGGCTGTGGATATCTGCATCTGCTTCCACCAGTCACTGAATGAGAGTTCTATCATGACAATTAGGGTGTTCAGCCATCTGATCCCCAGAGTAGGTCAGCTCAGGCACTCTCTTGACCATCGCCATTAGTCTATAGTGGAGGTATCTTTGTGGATTTCTGTGGACCTCTCTAGCACTCTGCTTCTTCCTATTTCCATGGGGTCTTCATTTATCATGGTGTCTCTTTCCTTGTTCTCCTACTCTGTTCCTGATCCAACTGGGACCTACTGCTCCCCTAAACTCTCTTTCCACCAACCTTTGCCTTCCATTACCCCACTCACCCTCAGTTTGCTCATGTAGATCTTACCCATTTCTCCGTTGCTGGGCAATCCCTGTGTCTTTATTAGGGTCCTCTTTTCTAGTTAGCCCCCCCTGTAGTTGTGAGTTGCAGTCTGGTTATCCTTTGCTTTACATCTAGTATCTACTTATGAGTGAGTACATACCACTTGAGTCTTTCTGAGTCTGGGTTACCTCACTCAGGATGATTTTTTCTAGATCCATCCATTTGATGCAAACCTCATGATGTCATTGTTTTTCTCTGCTGAGTAGTATTCCATTGTGTATATGTACCACATTTTATTTATCCATTCCATTTATCCTAGATGTTGAAGGGCATCTAGGTTGTTTCTAGGTTCTGGCTATTACAAACAATGCTGATATGAACATAGCTGAGCAAGTGCCCTTGTGGTATGATTGAGCATTCCTTGGGTATATTCCCAAGAATGGTATAGCTGGGTCTTGAGGGAGGTTGATTCCCAATTTTCTAAGAAAGCGCTATATTGATTTCCAAAGTGGCTGTACAAGTTTGCATTCCTATCAACAGTGGAGGAGTGTTCCCCTTGCTCCACATCCTTTCCAACATAAGCTGTCTTCAATGTTTTTGATCTTAGCTATTCTGAGGGATATAAGATGGTATCTCAGAGTCATTTTGATTTGCATTTCCCTGATGATTAAGGATGTTGAGCAATGCCTTAACTGTCTTTCAGCCATTTGAGTTTTTTCTGTTGATAATTCTCTGTTTAGTTCTATAGCCCATTTTTTAATTGCACTGTTGGGTCTTTTGATGTCTAATTTCTTGAGTTCTTTATATATTATAGATATTAGCCCTTTGTCAAATGTGGGGTTGGTGAAGATCTTTTCCCATTCTCTAGACTGTCACTTTGTCTTGTTGACTGTGTCCTTTGCCCTACAAAAGCTTCTCAGTTTCAAGTGGTCCCATTGATTGATTGTTTCTGTCGGTGTCTGTGCTACTGGTGTTATATTTAGGAAGTGATCTCTGGTGCCAATGCATTGAAGACTACTTCCTACTTTCTCTTCTATCAGGTTTAGAGTAACTGAATTTATGTTGAGGTCTTTGATCCACTTGGACTTAAGTTTTGTGCACGGTGACAGATATGGATCTATTTTCAGTCTTCTACATGTTGACATCCAGTTATGCCAGCACCATTTGTTGAAGATGCTTTCTTTTCTCCATTGTATAGTGTTGGCTTCTTTGTCAAAAATTATATGTTCATAGGTGTGTCATGGTCTTCAGTTGAGTTCTATTGGTCCACATGTCAGTTTTTATGACAGTATCAAGATGTTTTTATTACTGTAGCTCTATCGTAGAGCTTGAAGTCAGGATCGTGATGTTTCCAGAGGTTGTTTTAGTGTACAGGATTCTTTTGGCAATCCTGGGTTTTTTTGTTTTTCCATATGAAGTTGAGTATTGTTCTTTCGAAGTCTGTGAAGAATGTGCTGGGATTTTGATGGGGATTGCATTGAATCTGTAGATTGCTTTTGGTAAGATTGCCATTTTTACTTCTAACTGCATTCAGTGAAACATCCACAGCAGCCTTCTACCATTGTAGAAGCATACTGTGTCCTTATATGAATAATGCTCATATTCATATTACCTCAGTATACTTTCCTAGATGACAGACAAATATTAGATATTAAAAAACAAAATAGCAAATTTAAATAGTCTCTCTTTTAAAACAATGTAATAAACTGTTACACAAATGTCAGCTATATGCTGAAACTATCAGAGATGAATATATAAAGTATGTGAAAAATACTTCATTAGAAGAGTTAGGTGAAGTGCCTTAACATATAAAGAACCACAAGAAAATATGGACACTATTAGAAACCATAAGATTGAAATGCCTGAGACAAAATTGATAATAGGCTTAGTAGAATTGAAGAAAGAACAGGTAAGTGAATGTAGGCCTTTAAATCCCCACATTTAAAACAGTGAAAATTAAAGGAACTAAACAGATCATCAAAGAGCTATAGTCCTATCAATGGTCTACATAATACAGTATAAGCCAGGTTAATAAACATGTTTGAAGATGAAGAGAAAATTTCTTCAGTTCACACATTGGAATTCATGGTAACCACAAGTAACTTGGCCTTGCCCTGTCTTGTGCTTACCTTGGCAGATCATTTTGTCTCCGATCTTGTTGATGATGCCATCTTCTTTCTGAGTTCAAGTAGTCCCTTGCCCTATGACATTTCTCCGATATGTTCTGAGAATATTACAGCATTTTAGTTTATTTGACTATTCACTGCAGTTAGTCAATGTTGTGCTTTAGCCCTTGTAGTTATCAAGTCAAATGTGGAAGTCTGCAAGATGGTTTTGAGTAAAACACAAATAATATTCTTGCATTTATATGTTTATTAATTGATGAAGCCAGTCTGCTGTAGTGGCGATATTGTGTTCCCCAAAATATTGTGCACTTTAATAAACTTATCGGGGGTCAGAGAACAGAACAGCCACTAGATATAGCGGCCAGAGAATGGTGGCAAAGACGCCTTTAATCCTATCACTTGGGATGCAGAGATCCATTTGGATCTCTGTGAGTTTAAAGCCACACTGGAAACAACCAGGCATGGTGACTCACGCCTTTAATCCCAGGAAGTGAGTCTTTAATCCCAGGAAGTGATGGCAGAAAGAAGAAAGGTATATATGGCATGAGGACCAGGAACTAGGGCTGGTTAAGCTTTTAGGCTTTTGAGCAGCACAGTTTAGCTGAGATTCATTCTGGAGGAAGACTCAGAGACTTCTAGTCTGAGGAAACAGATCAGCTGAGGAATTCATGAGATGAGGTGGCTGTGGCTTGTTCTGCTTCTCTGATCTTTCAGCATTCACCCCAATACCCAGCTCCAGGTTTGTTTTATTAATAAGACGCTTTAGAATTCACGCTACAGTTGTAGACATAATTCTTTTAGTAGACACAGCAATGAATTTAAACAGTTCTGTAGCTGGAGAATTTTTCTCCAGCTCCCACTGCCAAGTCCCGCCAGTCCCGGAGCCCACTTATAAAATAAACACACAGACTCTTACATTATTTAAACTGCTTGGCCATTAGCTCAGGCCTATCATTGTCTAGCTCTCACTCTTATATCCAGCCCATTTCTATTAATCTTTACTTTGCCACGTGGCTCGTGGCTTACCGGTACTTTACATCTTCCTTGTCTTGGCAGTGGCTCCAGCCGGTCTCTCTTTCCTTCCTCCTTCCTCAATTCTCCTCTCTCCTTGTCCCGCCTATACTTCCTGCCTGGTCACTGGCCAATCAGTGCTTTATTTATATAGAGTGATATCCACAGCACTTCCCCCTTTTTTTCTCAAAAAGGAAGGTTTTAACTTCAACATAGTAATATTACATATAACAAAATAATTATCGAGGAAGAATTATAGTTACAATATAAAAGAAGATATCTATCTTATATTTGTGAGTTTAAGGTTTTATATCTAACTTATCTTTTATCATAACTAAGGAAAATTGTAAGTATCTAGTCTTTAACCACATCAAAGATATATATAACCTCAGAAGGATATAATACTACCTGAGAAATGTGAGAAGGATGCAAGCAACTTTCGGGAGTCTTGTAGGGTAGACAGAGACAGCTGACAGCCTGGACAGTCATTCAAAGTTCTCTTGTAAAGTTGGGGCATCTGTCTTCAGCCCACAGGCCTAGAGTCTCTTATTCACTTTTCTCTGTGTCCTGTAGAATGTGTGGCAGTTTCCTCTGCAAAGCAGGAACCTGAAGGACCATTTTGTCAAGCAAAGTTCAGTGGTCACCTTTCTATGGGTCCTGCATGTCCAGTTGATCAAGCAGTCCAGGCAAGAACAGTTTCTTGCCCAAATGGCTATTTTTGTCAAGGTGAAGATAAACTCCGTATGGAGTGTCTTCGATGCCCATCCTCCTCTCTGAAGTAAATTGGTGCTGTCAGGAGCAGACATGTCTCACTGTCCAAAAAGTCTAAATTTTTAAAACATTCTAAATGCCATATTTTGTAGGTCTTTGAAGTGTTTGAAGACTACCTATCTATCTGAAATATATCTATGTATACCTAGAAGACTTAACTAACATGGCTACAAATATTATCATAGATGACTAACTATTAATCTATTTTTTAATTATCCATTACAATTTTAAATGAGTTACATAAACATAATACCTCAAACAAGAATAGAAATATATATACAGTATAACAAAATTAAGTTTAAATTTGTATCAATAAACTAAAATCTATAGCAATGTAAAACATTTTAAACAAGTTGTTACTCTTTAAAAGTAGGTTCATTAATCTACCCTTTCATCCTATCATATCTAAACTATCCCCTTTTTTTCTTTAGAAAGAGATTGTATTTATAATCAACTTGCTTTAAATAAAAATATTGTTTTTTCTCTGTCCCACATCAGAGGGCTCTTCTGATTTGGGACACAAGAATCTTTTAACCATTTTTTTTTTTGAGCAATATGTCTGGGTTTAGAGGGGGAGTGAGCCAATTCCATCTCTAAAGCCAGCTTGGTATATTTGGGAATTTGGGCATAGCTTCTCTTACTACTTCCTGCTGGAGGGGGGCACTGTATCTTATGGGGACATAAAGAAAATTTTAGGATTATGGAGTAGTCCATGAGGGTGTATCATCTGAGCCAGTTGCCTGAAACCATTTTGGATGTTGGATCATCTGGGCCATGGTGTCATTGGAGACCTTTCAGGGGGTCTTGGCTGGTCAAACCTGATGTATCTTAATCTGGAACAAATCCATAGTCTCTGGCTTTCTGTGGAAACAAAAGCAGAGACTCTTTTCCAAAGCAACATATCCTTATATCCAAATTTTGAAGTCAAGGTACCTTTAAAATTTACATTTTGGCATAACTCAACAGCTTTTACAATCAAATGTTTTTCTTCAGTTACAAATATCAAAGACAACGTAATCCAGATTCTCTGTGTGATAGCCATTCTTTACATGGCTTATTACCTTTAATGTTTCTTTAAAGACTTTATTTTTAAAAACTATCTATTTGTTTATATAACTGTATATATATTTTTTTCTCTTTTAAGCCTACGTACATTTTACACACATTGTGAACTATTCAATCTGAATCAGTCTTATTGTGAACCTATTGATTTAAATAAACTGCAGCCTTGTAAGACTGAAAAGGTGCTGTGGCTGTTGGCTCCGCCCACTTCAGTTTCCCAACATGATGGTGGTCCGTTTTCTGCCAGCTCTGGGAGCTGTAACTCTCAGAAATAGTGGGTCTAGGCTTTTTATCAAAGTAGCGTGTAGCCCAGAAACCTCTTTTTTTTTTTTTAATATATACTAGTAAAGACTAAATCTACCATACAGCGTAATGTGCTGCTGGCACATGTCTCACTCCCGCCATACTGCAGGTCAAGTGCACACGCCAGGAACCCGCCAGTAGTTCAAACCCGCATTTTGCGGTGTCTAGCCGCCCATATGAGACATGAAGCAGGAACCTGGTTTTGGTTCTGTTTAGAATTGGTTATTAAATATTCTCAGGTTTAAGGTGGAAACTCGAGCCGTTGGGCACCATTTGTAGCTGGAGAATTTTTCTCCAGCTCCCACTGCCAAGTCCCGCCAGTCCCAGAGCCCACTTATAAAATAAACACACAGACTCTTACATTATTTAAACTGCTTGGCCATTAGCTCAGGCCTATCATTGTCTAGCTCTCACTCTTACAGTTCATTTAAACTGATGGACAACTCTTGTTATCTAAACTTAGTTTTTTAGAAATTTGTGGAACTTTGGCATGTCCCATTTGGTTTTCAGTGAGCACATTACTATATATTTATTTTTGCTCCGACTCTACATTTGACTTTTCAGTTCCTGTTTTGCTCAAGACTTATTTCAGCAAAAGGTCAGTGTCAAAGAGTGAACAGTGCCAAGGTTCACCATATATGAATAGATATCCACCTTGAAAGTAAAAAGAATAAAAAATTAAATAATTGCCGGGAGGTGGTGGCACACGCCTTTAATCCCAGCACTCAGGAGGCAGAGGCGGGCGGATCTCTGTGAGTTCGAGGCCAGCCTGGGCTACCAAGCGAGTTCCAGGAAAGGCGTAAAGCTACACAGAGAAACCCTGTCTTGAAAAAAAAAAACAAAAATAAATAAATAAATAAATAAATAAATAAATAAATAAATAAATAAATAAATAATGTAGTTGTCAGCTAATTTTGAAGGACAATGTGAGCCAACAAAGTTAAATACAAAAGTGAGTATTATAGTTTATTGCATTGGTATTCCTACTGCCTTTTATTAGATTTATCACTCTTTAGCCTTTATTACTGATTGACCTTGGGAATATTCTGGTTTATAAAGGCTGCTATTGCAATTACTGAATGGAATATAATATATTTTGGTGTAAACTATTTAAGGTGTTTGGCATCCATTAAAAAGGGCCTACCAGGTCACCTCTGATTATTAATCATGTATTTCTACCCTTAACTTCCCAGTACCTCAGTTATATTAATAATTTATCAATAATGTTACTTCACAAATCACTATTCACTATATGAAAAGCCAAAGCCAGTGTAATATCAATATGCATAGCAAGTGGAATGGAATTGTAAGATGTGGTCATATAAATCATTTCTTTGAATACTTTTCTTCTTAATTTGAACTAGATTCTTGGGAAATGTTTTCAAGCAAATACCTGCCAGGTGAATCATTCCACACATTTAAAGTTGACTTCAATGAAGCTCTGGTTTTGAAACTTTCTTAATCTCTTTGAATCCAATGATAGCATGTCAATTTCACCAGCACATTTTGGTGTTTTACTAATATACTTATGCAATTATCAAAGCGTTCTGAAAAATTATAAAATGCCACTTTAAAATAAATTGCTTCAGCAAATTCTGGTGGCATAGTGCCTATAGAGATAGGTAAAGTTTCTTCAGCCTAGGGCCAGCGATGTTCAAACATAAACCATGGTAGTTTTTTAATTCCTCCTGGAACTGGGGTGGCAGCATTAAGCTTCTTTGATACCATTCCATAGTGAACTGCACCTGGAAGCAATTTGGCAAAGAAAAGAAATTTATTCTGGCATAAAGGAGGAGAGGGGGCAAAAAAATAAAAACAACTTCATTTCAATTCAAAAGGCATAGACGATTTGAGATGTTCTTTCTGTTACTTTAGGCTTTTCATGCAACTCTAAATAGTGCCCTTGACTTACCTGCAAAGTATAGATAAGAACATTTGCTCTCTGCCTGTCTTCAAATTCTATAAGATTCTTGAAAGGAATAGAACTTCTCACAGATCACATATTCATTGAATGTGGAGGACATTATCTAATTAATTTGAATTATTCTGAAAAATGAAACACAGCTCTACTGCATGTTACAAACTTTAACTTCATAACAACCAAAAATGAAATTAGTTGGTCTCTGTTCAGTGTATAATAGGTGAATGCCTTAAAAATATTAAATTCTTAATTATTCCCAATTAATTATTAGCTTCTAAAAATAATGAATCTAAGATTATTAAAATAAAATAATATTATATTCCTTTCAAAAGTAATTTGTTTGATTATCATATATTTGTGTTTTATTTTGTTTGTTTTGCTTTTCTAAGATTGTTGAAAGGATAGGCAAGCTAGACTTATTGGCATATACCTTTTTTTATTTTATAATTTAATTTAATTTTACATATCAGCCACAGATTTTCCTGTCCTCCCCCATACCCCCCCCCACTTTCCCTCCAGCCCACCCCCGATTCCCATCTCCTCCAGGGCAAAGACTCCCCTGGGGATTCAGCTCAACCTGGTAGATTCAGTCCAGGCAGGTCCAGTCCCCTCCTCCCAGGTTGAGGAAAGTGTCCCTGCATAAGCCCCAGGTTCCAAACAGCCAGCTCATTTACTAAGGACAGGTCCAGGTCTCACTGCCTGGGTGCCTCCCAAACAGTTCAAGCTAATCAACTGTCTCACTTATCCAGAGGGCCTGATCCAGTTGGGGGCTCCTCAGCTATTGGTTCATAGTTCATGTGTTTCCATTAGTTTGGCTATTTGTCCCTGTGCTTTTTTCAATCTTGGTCTCAACAATTCTCACTCATACAATCCCTCCTTTCTCACCAATTGGACTCCTGGAGCTCCACTTGGGGCCTGGCCATGGATCTCTGCATCTGCTTCCCTCAGTCATTGAATGAGATTTCTAGCATGACAGTTAGGGTGTTTGGCCATCCTATCACCAGAGTAGGTCAGTTCGGGCTTTCTCTCGACCACTGCCAGTAGTCTATTGTCGAGGTATCTTTGTGGATTTCTGGGGACCTCTCTAGCACTTTGCATCTTCCTATTCCCATGTTGTCTTCATTTATCACGGCCTCTTATTCCTTGTTCTCCCTCTCTGTTCTTGATCCAGCTGGGATCTCCCGCTCCCCTAAGCTCTCTTTCTCTCGACTCTTGCCCTTCATTACCCCCACTCATGTCCAGGTTGTTCATGTAGATCTCATCCATTTCTCTGTCATTGGGTGATCCCTGTGTCTTTTTTAGGGTCCTGTTTTCTAGGTAGCCTCCCTGGAGTTGTGAGTAGCAGTCCAGTCATCTTTGTTTTACATCTAGTATCCTCTTATGAGTTAGTACATACCATATTTGTCTTTCTGAGTCTGGGTAACCTCACTCACGATGATTTTTTCTAGATCCATCCATTTGCCTGCAAACCTCATGATGTCATTGTTTTTCTCTGCTGAGTAATATTCCATTGTGTATATGTACCACATTTTATTTATCCATTCTTCAGTTGAAGGGCATCTAGGTTGTTTCCATGTTCTGGCTATTACAAACAATGCTGATATTAACATAGCTGAGCAAGGGCCCTTGTGGTAAGATTGAGCATTCCTTGGGTATATGCCCAAGAGTGGTATAGCTGGGTCTTGAGGGAGGTTGATTCCCAATTTTCTAAGAAAGCACCATATTGATTTCCAAAGTGGCTGTGCAAGCTTGCATTCCCACCAGCAGTGGAGGAGAGTACTCCTGCTCCACATCCTCTCCAGCATAAGGTGTCTTCAGTGTTTTTGATCTTAGCCATACTGACAGGTGTAAGGTGGTATCTGAGTCATTTTGATTTGCATTTCCCTGATAATTAGGGATGTTGAGCAATTCCTTAAATGTCTTTCAGCCATTTGAGCTTCCTCTGTTGAGAATTCTCTGTTTAGTTCTATAGCTCATTTCTTAATTGGACTGATGTCTAATTTCTTGAGTTCTTTGCATATTCTGGATATCAGCCCTCTGTCAGATGTGGGGTTGGTGAAGACCTTTTCCCATTCTGTAGGCTGTTGTTTGCCTTGTTGACAGTGTCCTTTGCTCTACAAAAGCTTCCCAGTTTCAAGAGGTCCCATTGATTGATTATTTCTCTCAGTGTCTGTGCTACTGGTGTTATATTTAGGAAGTGATCTCTGGTGCCAATGCATTGAAGACTACTTCCTACTTTCTCTTCTATCAGGTTCAGAGTAACTGGGTTTATGTTGAGGTCTTTGATCCACTTGGACTTAAGTTTTGTGCACAGTGACAGATATGGTTCTATTTGCAGCTTTCTACATGTTGACATCCAGTTATGCCAGCACCATTTGTTGAAGATGCTTTCTTTTTTCCATTGTACAGTTTTGGCTTTTTTGTCAAAATTTATATGTTTATAGGTGTGAAGATTAATGTCAGGGTCCTCAATTCGATTCCATTGGTCCACATGTCAGTTTTTATGCCAGTACCAAGCTGTTTTTATTACTATAGCTCTATAGTAGAGCTTGAGGTCAGGGATCGTGATGCCTCCAGAGGTTGTTTTATTGTGTGAAACAATTTAAAGAGTACTGTTATTAACTCTTCTTTGAAGATCTGGTAGAATTCTGCACTGAATCCATCTGGTCCTGGGCTTTTTTTGGTTGGGAGACTTTTAATGACTGATTCTATTTCCTTAGGGTTTATTGGACTGTTTAAATAGTTTATCTGGTCTTGATTTAATTTAGGTATGTGGTACCTATCCAGAAAATTATCCATTTCTTTTAGATTTTCCAGTTTTGTGGAGTGGAGGTTTTTAAAGTATGACCTGATGATTCTCTGGATTTCCTCAATGTCTGTTGTTATGCCCTTCTTTTCATTTCTGATTTTGTTAAATTGGATTCTCTCTCTTTGTCTTTTGGTTAGTTTGGATAAGGGCTTGTCTATCTTGTTTATTTTCTCAAAGAACCAACTCTTTGTTTCATTAATTTTTGTATTGTTCTCTTTGTTTCTATTTTATTGATTTCAGCTCTCACTTTGATAATTTTCTGGCATCTATTCTTCCTGGGAGACTTTGCTTCTTCTTGTTCTAGAGTTTTCAGGTGTGCTGTTAAGTCACTAGTGTGAGATTTCTCCAACTTCTTTATGTGGGCATTTAGTGCTATGAATTTTCCTCTTAGCACTGCTTTCATAGTGTCCCATAAGTTTTAGTATGTGGTGTATTCATTTTCATTGATCTCTAGGAAGTATTTAATTTCTTTACTTATTTCTTCCTTAACCCATTGGTGATTCAGTTGAGCATTATTCAGTTTCCATGAGATTGTAGGTTTTCTGTAGTTTTTGTTGTTGTTGAAATCTAACTTTAAACCATGGTGGTCTGATAGAATGCAGAAGGTTATTCCAATTGTTTTGTATCTGTTGAGACTTGCTTTGTGGCCTAGTATGTGGTTGATTTTAGAGAAGGTTCCATTGGGTGCTGAGAAGAAGGTAAACTCTTTTTTGTTAGGATGTAATGTTCTGTAGATAATGATTAAGCCCATTTGAGTCATAACATCAGTTAAGTCCTTTATTTCTCTGTTAAGTTTCGATTTGGCTGATCTGTTTGTCCAGTGGTCAAAGTGGGGTGTTGAGGTCTCCCACTATTAATGTGTGGGGTTTTATATGTGATTTAAGCTTTAGTAATGTTTCTTTTACATATGTGGGTGCCCTTGTGTTTGGGGCTTAAATGTTCAGAATTGAAACTTCATCTTGGTAGATCTTTCCTCTGATGAGTATGTAATGACCTTCTTGATCTCTTTTGATTGATTTTAGTTTGAAGTCTATTTTGCTGGATATTAGGATGGCTACACCTGCTTGCTTCTTAAGACCATTTGATTGAAAAGTCTTTTCCCAGCCTTTTATTCTTCGTAGTGTCTATCTTGGAATTTGAGGTGTGTTTCTTGTATACAACAAAAAGATGGGTCCTGCTTTCATATCCATTCTGTTAGCCTGTGTCTTTTTATAGGTGAATTAAGTTCATTGATATTAAGTGATATTAATGGCCAGTGATTGTTCATTCCTATTATTTTTTTTGGTGGTAGTGTGTGTGTACTTCTCTTCTTTGGGGTTTACTGCTGTGGTGTTATCTACTGCCTGTGTTTTCGAGGGTGTATCTGACTTCCTTAGGTTGGAATTTTCCTTCTAGTGCTTTCTATAGGCCTGGGTTTGTGGATAAGTATTGTTTAAATCTGACTTTGTCTTGGAATGTCTTGTTCACTCCGTCTATGAGGATTGAAAGTTTTGCTGGGTATATTAGTCTAGGCTGGCATCCATGGTCTCTTGGTGTCTACATTACATCTGTCCAGGTCCTTCTGGCTTTCAAAGTCTCCATTGAGAAATCAGGTGTTATTCTGATGGGTTTTCCTTTGTAAGTCACTTGGCCTTTTTCCATTGCTGCTCTTAATAATCTTTCTTTATTCTGTATGTTTAGTTGTTTAATTATTATACGGCGAGGGGACTTTGGGGGTCTAGTCTGTTTGGTGTTCTATAGGCTTCTTGTATCTTCATAGGCATTTCCTTCTTTAAGTTGGGAAAGTTTTCTTCTATGATCTTTTTTTTTTTTTTTTTTTTTTTTTTTTGGTTTTTCGAGACAGGGTTTCTCTGTGTAGCTTTGCACCTTTCCTGGAACTCACTTGGTAGCCCAGGCTGGCCTCGAACTCACAGAGATCCGCCTGGCTCTGCCTCCCGAGTGCTGGGATTAAAGGCGTGCGCCACCACCACCCGGCTTCTTCTATGATCTTGTTGAATATATTTTCTGTGCCTTTGAGTTGGTATTCTTCTCCTTCCTCTATCCCTATTATTTGTAGGTTTGGTCTTTTCATGGTGTCCCAAATTTCTTGGACATTTTGGGTCATGACTCTGTTGGCTTTAGTGTTTTCTTTGACTGATGAATCTATTTCTTCTATCGTATCTTCAACCCCAGAGATTCTCTCGTCCATCTTTTGCAGTCTGTTGGTTATACTTGCATCTGAAGTTCCCAATCGTTTACTCAGATTTTCTATTTCCAGCATTCCCTCCGTTTGTGTCTTCTTCATTTTTTCTATTTCCCTTTTCAGGTCTTGGACTGTTTCCTTCATCTGTTTCATTGCTTTTTCATGATTTTCTTTCAGGACTTTATTGTTTTCTTCCAGGGCTTTATTGTTTTCTTCTGCTTTATTTGTCCTTTCCTCTAGTTTTTATAGCATTCTTCCCATTTTTTGTTTGTCTTTTTCTCAATTTCATTTGTGATTCCTTCTATATAAGCCTCTACCTTCTTCATGGTGTTATTCATAAGGCTGGTTTCTTCTACTTCTTCCATTTTTTTGATGTTCAGGTCTAGATGTTGGAGGAGGGCTAGGTTCTGGTGATGCTGTATTACTCTTCATTTTGTTGTATGTACTTCTGCCTAGACATCTGCCCATCTCCTTGTGGTTTCGTTCTTGGTCTTATCAGCGCAGTTGGTCCAGACAGAGCTGACAGATTCAAGGTCTCTCTCTCTTGTCCAGATGGGAGCTCCAGGGCGGGATGGGAGCTCTTGTCCAGATGGGAGGTCCGGGGCAGGATGGGAGCTGGGGGCTGGTCTCTAAGTCTCAGGAAGTGGATGGGTTCTCAGGTGGATGGGCGTGGGGGCAGGGCGTGGAGATTGAAGGGTCTGCCGGGGGTCTTGGAGAAGGGGAGCCTTCCCGGTGCGGGTGGAAGGGGTCCTGCCCAATGGCCAGAACCTGGGGCCAAGTTGGGCAGGTCTTCCCCAGAATGGCTAGTGCACAGGGATGGGACCTAGGAGCAGGCCTCTCTGGGTATGACCCCAGGCACTCACCTCTGGTCCAGATGGGAGCTCCAGGCCTGGCATATACCTTTTATCTCCAAAATGGAAAGGTTGAGTTAGAGGAGTAATTACTTGTAAGATAGCTTGAGATATATTGTGAGTTCAGGACTGATCTGTCTTAAACAGCAACAATATCAACAACAACAAAAAAAACCAAAATCAACCACAAAAACAAAGGCACATTTCTGTTGAAGTGGAAACACATTTAATAATATGATATGTGATATATTATGACAATGGTGTAATATATAGCATACTATTATATAATAACATTATATATATAAATAATAATGTATTCTATAGAAGCTATTGTCTTATGCCTAACCAATAACAAGGCAGTTATTTTGCTGTTGTTTGGAACAGCGATGAGCTGTTTGGCCTAGTCCTGAGCTGTCTCCTACTCTTGCATATTTCAGGATTGAAAACATTGATTCCTCTCCTTTCTTATTTGTGGAAAAGCAAATAAAATCTTTTGAGAAACATGACCATGATGCATAACTGTGTTTCATTCAACAACAAACAGTATATGTGATTTTCTTCTCAGAAGACTGAAAAGGATATGGACAATTCCATTATCCTGGTGATCACAATATCTTGTCATAAAGCTGCTGCACTTCCAGACACATGAAAGTACAGACATGGAATTACATATAGTGCATGATGCCTGATAATGGTGACAAGTGTGCTATATCTGGACTATACATTTACTATTATAATCTTAATTATTGTTTTAGAGTACATTCCTGCTCATATATATATAAAACTTCACCATTTAAAAATAGTCCTTATGACACAGGCGGCAACTGTGTTCTTGCATTTATCACCCCTTCTGATGTAATCAAATGATTGGTGTATACCATCTATATTTCTCTAAATATGTCCTAGGATGTCCTCACAGTGAAAAAAAAGTCTCCTAATAACACATTTCTTATGAAGTGGTCCATTGTTCAGGGCACACACACACACACACACACACACACAAGTATATAATTTTATATTACATACAAATATTATTGTATATATTATATATATATATATTTATTTAACATAATTTCTTTATAGAACCTTTGGGAATTTTCACACCATGTAGTCTAATTCGGCTCACCTCCCAGTCCCTCAATATCCTTTCCTCTCCCCTATAGAGCATCCCCAAAAGAAAGTTTAAAAAATCCAAACAAAACCAACAAGCAAACAAAAAACAACAAATAAAACCAAACCAAACCAAACAAACAAACAAACAAAAGAACTTCTTTGCTTCTCCATCTTTCTTGTCTCTCCAATTCCTCTTCATTTGTCCTGGTGGCATTAGGAGCCATGGTGAGTCACACAGTATACCCTTTTGTCCAATCAGCTTTACTTGCAAAAATTAATTTCAAAGACCGGTCTCTTCAGGATCAATAAAGACGATCAAATGGAGGGTGGTGATCATCCCCAATGGTTTAAAATTATTAAGAATAGCACTTTACAAAAAAGATATAATAAAAATTCAAAACATGACTTCTTAAGCACTAAACTGGGGCCTCCAACATTCTTTTTTCTCTTCAGTCATAATTCTTATAATTTGTACACTTTTGAAAAATAACTTTCATGAATACTTTGATAATTTCATGCATGTAAACAATGCACTTTGATCATATGTAACCCTAGTTCCCAATCCTATTTCCCGGATGTGACAAAGCATCTTCCCCTTCCCATTCATATCCTTCCCTTTATTTATTGGTAATCAACTGAAAGTCCACTTAGTGTTACTTTTTTGGAATATTGACTGATCTTCTCTGCTTCATCTTGTGAAGGTAACTTCTATTTCATAATTTTCCCTGAACCTTGGTTTGGGGTGGTGGTGATAGAAATGTCTCATTTCAGGCTTAGTAGATATTAGTCAGTTATTCTCCACGCTTTGACCCATTATGAATTAACTGCTGACATTACAGAAAGAAGCTCCTCTGCCAAAGGCTAACGGCAGCATTAGTCTGTGTGTAAAAACATAAAGGTTTAGAAAGTGGTTTGACAACACCAGCATGTAAGAAGAAAACCGTAGTAGGTTTTCCCCCAGAACCTACACCCTCCATAGCCATGATTTCCAATAACGGGCATGAATTCTCTCCTATGGAGCAGGCCTCAAGTCCAATAGCTTCATAACTGTCATGCCCTTATTGCATGAGTAGATAAATCTTGCTTAACAGGTTGGTGTTATAACATGCAGAGTTAACAATGGGTTATAATCATTGATATTTTTTTCTCTCTCAACAACCTGTGTAGCAACTTCTGGGACTGTGAAAACAAGCCAGAATGGAAGAAGTGTTCATGTGAGTTCCAAGTTGATTTCTACATGTCTTGCAATTAATGTGGAGTTATTTAGTTCTGAATGACAACCAAAACCAGTGGCAAAAGCCTGTGAAGTTTGGAGAAGCTCTTGCGGGTCTCCCTGAGCAATAATTCTTAGGAAAGTATCTCATGCCTAGAATCGTGATTTTCATTTAAAATTTTCATGTTTTCCTGGATAAACATATTCAACTTAAGCAGCATACTTGTGTTAAATATTTTTTTAAATTAGTTTACAAATAATGGGTTTCTGTAGGTTTTTTTACACATCCTTAGTGTTGGTTAACCCACACACACTCCTTTCCCGCCCCCCTGCCCAAATCCCTGACTAAGACTTTAACCCCTAGAGCTACCTGCTCTACTTTCCTTTCAAATGTATTCTATTACCCTAATCCTTAAAATATCTTCCCTTCTTCCTTTCATGCCCCCTTCTTATCTTCCTAAGTTCCATAGATACTCAAAATTAAGCACATACATCTAAATATACAAAGCTATGATTCACATATGCGAGAGAACATGCAGCAAATGTCTCTCTGGGCCTTTGATACTTCACTCAGTGTACTGTTTGGCAGTTCCAATAATTTTCATGCAACTTCCATAACTGACTTTTTCTTTACACCTGAATACAATTCCATTGTATACATTTCCCCCATTATTAGATTTTACATTCTTAAAATAATTCTAAGTCTTGGTATCTCAGAATGTGACTGTATTCGGAGAGTGATTTTTTTTTAATGGAAACTAAATTAACATAAATACATTAAGGTAGATTTTGTTTTTGGTTTTTTTTTTTTAGATTATATTCATTCTTAGAGAATTTAGTACACTATATTTTGAACATATTCACCCCTTTTGCCAACTCCTCCAACATCAAACCTGCTTCCTTACACACCCAAATTTTTGTTCTTATTTGTTTTTTAAGTCGATCAATTCCATTTCCTCTGGAATGTGTGGCTATCCATTGGTAAACTACCAAGGGACATACAAATAATGAAAGCTAATTATCTCCTGGAAGCTATCAATTGCCAGTAGCTCCTGAGCTAGGCCTGAGACTTCACCTTGGCTTTCTGAATAAGGACTAAAACTATACACCACAACTCCTTGCTACAGTTGGGTAAGTTTTAATCCAATACATCCTAATAAGAAAAATCAAGCTGAATATAGTGAAAAGCTTGGGGTAAACACCAAGCAGCACGGATAGGTGATAGATATTGGTAGTTAGGAGACAATTAGACAAATACAGAAAGAAGGCCCTATGAAGACACTGGCAATTGAAAATGACTATCATTTGGCAACTTTGTTATCGTCTTAACTCAATATTCTAGCTTCTAGAGTTACGAAAAAATATTTTCTTTTCTTCAGACCATCCTGATTTGGATTTTCCTTTTCTTCAGATCATCCTGATTTGGATTTTGCTATTGAAGCCCTAAGATAATAAAACATCAATCAAGGTTTAATATACAGTAAGGTATACTAGAATATTAGTAGTTTAATATATTAATTATTGATAAAAGTGCTGTGTACTAAACAAGAATCTACAAATTTAATAATAGATACTTTACAAACAGTTATCAGTGTGGGCAGAACCTATTCTAACATATTGATATCACCTTTAGCCTTAACATAACTCTATGAAGCAGTTATATTTAACTTCATTTTATAAATATAAAAAATTAAACCATAGCAGAGTTTAACGCTTCCTCATGTCAAACATAAATAGTAATTTATATAAATCAGGTTATTAAATGTTAATAAACAATAATGTTTTGAAAAATACATATAGATCTCAGTAAATTTTTGAGTTCTCATTTGGGTTGTTCTAAAAAGTATTATATATATAATATATATACATATTATATATATATATATATATATATATATATATATTAACATTAAGTTGTGAAACAAATGCAAATTTGGTGAGGAAATGCCGATGAGTTGGAGAGCATATTTGCTTAGTGCTCTGTGTTAAAATGTTCAGTATCCCATATACCAGGTCCAGTACATCAACCTGTAATGTTAGTCATTTGGAGGTAAAGGCAGGGCAATCAAAAATTTAAGGCCATCCTCTGCAGCATAGGAAGTTTCAGGCCACTCTGGTATGGTGATATTTTATTTGTGCTGAAATATGGTGATATTTTATTTGTACTTTAATAAATAAAGCTTGCCTGGAGATCAGAGGAAATAGCAAGCCATTTTAAGTAAACAAAGAAGTCAGGCAGTGGTAGCACACGCCCTTATTCCTATTACGTAGCAGGTAGGATCTCTGTGTGTTCAAGGCTACACTAGGGAACAGAGACAAGTGTGGTGATACATGCCTTTAATCTGAGTACCAACCATAAAGGTCTGGTGATCTGTACAGACAGTCAGAAAGTAACAGAGCTGTATAGGAAGAGGAAGTGATATGGCTGGGCTAAGAGAGTCAATGAGAGAACAGAACAGAAAAGGCATATAATGTGAGTATATAGGAAGAAGCTCTCTTTGGAAGCTGCAGAGTGAGGTGAGGTTAGCTCATGGTTTGTCCTATTCCTCTGATCTTTCTATAAGGCTGTCATCCCTATGTTTGGCTCTGAGTTTTTGTTAAGACTGTTTAGAAATTCATCTATAGTCTGGGATAAATAATATTTTCTCAAAAAACAAAACAAACATACAAACAAAAAAACCCTAAAATAATGTAAGATTAAAACAAATAAATAAATCTTAACACTATTCTAGTTTTGATCACACAGACACGTTTCTGTATATAAGTGTAACAGAGTATGTATATTGATTCTCTATGTGCACATTTATAATATATTCTGCATACATATGTTCAAATGACACATTCTCTACTGTTATTTTTCTGTAGGAAATTTTTTAACAAGATCATTAATATGTTCACATTATTTTCAATAAAACACTATAATCAAAGACATTAAATTTTTATGAGTAGAAATTATACTATATACTCACAATCTACTTGATACTATCACTTTGAACTTAAAAACATTTTCTTGTACTTTTGTTCTTTTATTATAAAAGCAGAGAAATTGTGAACAAAGAACAAAATGTTAAGAAGAGAGATGAAAAGAGGGTACCGAAAGCTTGAGTATATATGCTCACTCAAAGAGTGTTTACACATCTAAAATCTCTCTGTCAGTATGAAATTGAATGTAGACACTTGCTAATATTCACTGCAATGAATATATTACTTTAAAACAAAGACACAAAAAAGTTTCTAAAGCCATGTTTCTTTCTTTCTTTTCTCACATGAAGGTACAAAAATTAGTAGAATAGCTAAGGAAATATTATTATAAAACAAACCTTTGGAATGTATTATATACATTGCTTCTTCCCTGTTGTTAATAGGACAGAGGCATGCATGGATTACAAACCTCACTCATTTAAGAATAATCACAAGGAATTAAACATGGATGTCAAGAAGCTACCTTGGACATGTCTATTGAAAGTAAAATTCATGGAAATGTTTCCTAAACCTACAGCTGAAAAAAGTTTCTCAGAGAATAAAAGAATAAAAACTACTCCTTGATTCAGAATGTCCAATACTTAAAGTTCTTGTGGCAAGGTGAGGCTGATGAAGAAGTTAGCAAATACCACAGGGACTTCCAGGAGCTGAGACCTTTAACAAAGTAAATTCAGAAGGAGTTACCAGTTTTCTAATACTAGAATTTTATTCTCTTCCAGGTGTATGGTTTGCAATGTGAATGCCAGTTCATTCATCTTTCTTTTTTTGTTGTTCATCTTTCAAATCTGGTCTGAGTCCAGGTCTAATGGCCATGAATTCTCAGGTACTCCTCTGAAACACTACAGGTAATTGTAGAACCCTGCACTAAGCTGAATCTAATTCTTGTATTTCTTGTGCAAAGTCATAACACAGATTTATACTACCTCAATCAATGCTGGAGTAAAATGACCAAAGACAAAAATCACGTGATCAGCATAAAATATATGTAAGTCACATTTACTTATTCTGCACACACACACACACACACACACACACACACACACACACACACACACACCTCAAATGAAAGAATTCATCAAAAATTCCCTGTCTTGAATATTAGTGGGTATACAATACTCCTTAACCCATTTACTGCACCCGTATGAGCTAGCAAAATCTTGACCAGTGAAAATTAAACCAAACTAATTTGCTTGACAGAAAAAAAAATACTAAAGATTCTATAAACCTTTCTCAATGTGTAGATAAAAATCAATAATTCTATCAAACTTTCTATTACATTTTATTAATTGTTTTATTATAGTTCAAATGATGTATTCCATTATGGCATTTTCATATCATTGTCCATTGCTCATGTTTACTCTATACAACTTTCATAAACAACATAATAAAAACATCTCACTGTCTTATTATAGGAATAAAATTAAATGTGTTAAAGCATGCATGCCACTGCTGATAAGACTATAGCAACATAAACATAGGTGGTGATTATCTATTGTATTTATTGCATCCAAGAGTTTAATAAATCACTATTACTGAGTGAATTAAAAACAAATAGCCTTTTCTCCACATAAGAAATTTATATGTGCAGCCTAGAAAGGCAAGAGCTGAATGAACATCAAGAGATGAAATAAGCTTAAGCAGAGGGTTCTTTTCAGCACCTGATCATAATTCAGCAAAATGTATAAAATGTCCTAAAGATAATGGAATTTTCCCAAGGACAGCCCTGAGAAAATTCCTCCCAGAGTCCTGGGAAGGACTATGTCCAGCATGGGGAAAGGAATCTACATACACCATGCTTTTTTGTCCATTTACTTTATTTCTCTGTGACAAAATTCTATCTATACAGCTTCAGCTCCATCCTCATATCCAGCTCCTCTCTGTGCCCACTTTTCTTGTCCTCATAGTTTTAGTAAGTTCCTATGCTTTTAACCTCATCTTCGTCCTCTGACCCTTCATCCTCCATCTTGCTCCTAACTCCTGGCTCTCCAAATCTCTACATGAGATCTGCTTTAGCCTCTACTGTATCTCTGTCTTCTCTTCTCTCTGGCCACCGTTTCTGTGTCTGCCTCGGGAATTCTGCTCCCATCCTTACTGCACCTGGTTATGCAAAAAGCCCTATTGTCCTCAGTCAATCTTTCTTCCATGCCCCTAGGCCTGAAGGAAGGGGATGGTCTCAGATTCATTTGCATAAGAAACAAAGCTATGCATCTGCAGCCTGCTTGTCTCCTAGGCTCAAGGGGAGTGAGTTACCTAGAGATTCCCCAGGTCTGAGAAGCTGAACTGTTTGCCAAATGGTCTAGTAATATATGGGCCCACAAGAAATTCATAGCAACGCACAGCTGAATATTAAGGCTGTATAACACCAAATATTCTGTGATAAATGGCTTCCCATTTGACAGACCCTTGATCAGTCAAAGTATAGCGTTAACACACAGCTGAATCTATGTAATATATTCTTGCAGCCCACAAGAATGTCCCACAGGGAGGGTATGGCAATCTTCTATCACTCATTCGTCTTTAGCATGTTTGTTCTTTAGCTTTCAAAAGAATGATACTTTCCTTTCATGAGTCTTTTACATTGACTCAGTGCTCAAAGCCATACATTTTACTACTTGTGTTGCAATCCATAATCTAACTTCAGAAAAAAAAAATGTTTTTAGTAAGTTTCAGTCGAAATAGATGTTTTCCTGGGCATGCAAATTTTTCCCTGGTATATACTCGGCTGTGCAAATTCATTTGAGTAAGTTAATTGTCTGATCTACAGTGAGAATTATTTTCACAAATGTGAAAATCCTGTGATGAGTCCTCAAATGTCAGATTTCACCAGGGGGGATGTGTTAACAATGTGAGACCAAAATGAGCCATCTTAGAAATAAGACCAAAATGCTTTCACCCTAAAATTAAGGCCTAAGATTTTTCCTTTTGTGAATAGGCCATTAGTTACTGAAACCAGTCAGTTCAGATTCCAGAAACCAGGAAGTGTAAAAGTACAGAGTCACAAGATAGTCATGAGGTAATGCCTGCCAGACTATGGAATGTCCTCTCCCTGGTTTCCAGGGTAACTGACCATAAAAATGCCCCCACCTGAGGGCAGCCAATGAGAAATGGTGGCGGGCAACCACTCCCTTAGAAGTAATTTCTAGAAGCCCCTAGAAGCGAGCCAATCAGAATTGTACCCGTACTAGCACCCCCTAAACGATGTAACCTTGTGACTTTTCCCTTTAAAAGCTGAGCTTGCAGATAGGTGGGTGCTTCCTCCAGCCTCCACTGTGTTGGATGTATTGGACGAAGTCCCTGCCTAGGCTTGTATTGGATATCCAGAATTAAACCATGCTTTTGCATTCCGGCATGCTCGTCTTTGGTGGTCTCTCTGGGGGTCACGATCTGGGCACAACAGACAAGTGGTTCTGGAAGGGAAAGATAAAGGTTAATGCAGCAAGGCAAAGCGCTTCCCTTTCTTTAAACTGCTTTCTCCTTTGTGAAGACTGAACTTGGCCATACGCCAGTGTTATTTATCATTCTAACTTATTGTCATTTTTAACGTTAGACTTTGAGAAAGATTGTGTTTCTGATATGCCTTACAAACTAGCTCAGATTGCTGCAATTCTGAATTGGTGCATTAATATAAGCCATCTTATAGATTAATAGAAGCTGTGTACTTCTATTACAGTGTTTTTCTTTACCAGGGAACACAGAAAAAGACATTTCTTCCTCAAAAAACTTTACATTCCTACTTAAAATTAATATCATTATGCTTTTTTTGTGTGTGTACAACATCCTATGAAAGTTCAAATCACAAGTGTTATATATGTGCTGTTTAATTTTATGTTCTACCTTTTCTCTTATATTTTTTTTCTGGTGTTTCAGGTGAATTTAATCACCAAAGTCTCTCTTCTAATAGGTTTGCCATTGTTTCAGACATACCACCTATGTGTAAAGAAAAGAAATATCTTACAGATTGAGAACATGTACAAAATGAATTGTCTGTGGATAATGCCAAATGTTGCAGAATCTATGTTTGATGTTTCCTGGGAATTCATGAACAGAATTTGATCATTTAGCTTTTTTATCTTCCATTTCTTCCACTTTTTGCTAATACATATATTATAGAACCCACAACACACAGAGATAGATAGATAGATAGATAGATAGATAGATAGATAGATAGATAGGGACTGTTCTCCCAACAGGCCACTTTCTAGAGTATCTTAGAACAAATGTACTGGATGACATTCAGATATGCTCTTATAAAGTATAATAGTCAAGAAAATATTTTCTTTAGAAATCACACTTCCAACTAGCAAAATCCATTCTTATTCAAAGGGTCATTTACTTAAGAATTGTACTTCTATCAAGAACTGTAGAGGAAAGCATGGCATTTGTCAGTCATTGTCTCACTTCAAGCTCCTTAGATCTTTGTATATTGCCTGTCCACAGGAGGACATCACTTTTCCATTTTGTCAATGGGAAATAGGGAGAAGGGTCACTGGTAACTTGGCAAAGGCATTAAGAGTTTCCCCAGTGTCCTCTTCTCTGCTGAGACTCCTGTGATTGTGAATGAAAGACACCTTAATTAGATGTTACTTGAATTAGATAACAGTAACTTGTGAGCCTGTGTTGAAGCCACAGTGTTATGGTCGACCTGTTGTCTGAACTAGACCCTTGATCCCATTCCATGCCTAAGCTTGGAAGCTGTCTGATGTTTTAAGTCAGAGAAAATTGGAAGGATTCAGTACACATGATAATTGTGTCAACAGGTGACTAAGGCATGCCCTTACAATTAATCTGTTTTAACTGGAGGACAGATAGTTTCTCTTCATTAGCACTTATTCCTCAAATTACAAAATTTTAAAGATAACGTTACTGTGATTAATCATATTAGGGGTATTTTTATGGATGCTTCCCCATGGATAAGGTTTTATTGGATTTTAAATTGTGTATTCCATCTTATCTAGAAAAACCTAAGCCTGTTCATGGTAGGATTTTTTTATTTAAATTCTTGTCCAACTACATATACAACATAAAATTATTACTGAACACTTAAGTTATATATATGGAACTGTGTTTACTATAAATATTTAATATTGTTTCAAAATAAAAATATACTTAATTTAATACTGTGAGCAAATTTAAGAAAATATGTAAAAATTATATTCAGGTAAATGCTTTAATATCATTTTCTCCATAAATTGACTGAATTATATCAGAAATAGTTGAGATTTGTAACTATGAGTATCTGTATGTCTGGAAAACTTGGTATATAATTTATGATCAGACAATGTAACTTTTGTTACATATAACCCTAATCCTACATAGTATTAAAATAGTCCAAGTTAAATGCTACTAATTGTTTATTTTATGATTACTCTTTCTGAGACACATGTAGCCCAGGCTGCCCTTATACTTACTGTGTAGTTGAAGCTGGCCCTAAACTTGATCTTCTCTACTCTACATCCTGAATGCTGAGACTGTGGGAGTATACCACTACAAAAATCTGTTTTTAATGCTTCTATGATATAAAATCCTGTTTAAATCCTTGAAAGTGAATTTACAAATCAGGATACTTTGTCCTTGTGTTTTAAACTGTAAATAAATTTTCAGTGATTTTTAGGCATGAAAAATCAATTATTTGCTATCTCTGGGGGTTCTCTTTACCCTCTTTGAGCAAACCCTTATATACATAGTAATTGGATTTTAGTCCTTCAACAAAAATCTGAGATTTTACCTGAAAAGAAGCATACTACGAATACTTAGCTTGATGTAAATGAAGCTTTTGTTATTATAGACACAAACATGTAAACAAACCCCCCGGATCTGAAGGTATGGTGCAGTATTATGAAGAAAGTTCTTATCTGGCTTAGTGTCTTAGGAGCAAGCAGAGAAGCAATCTTATGTACTCATGGATGTGACTTTAATAATATTTTGGCTTGAAAGGAGAAAATATTTCTTTTTCCTTTTGAGTAATGTGATCAGTAGCAATTCTACACTTCAGATATCTAAGATGGAAACCTTGGTCTTATGTAGTGTAATGGAAAAAGCTGAGAAAATCTATCTCATGCTTTCAAACAGACAATCCACAGATAATCACAGTTCACTGCCAGAAATATTGCTTTAACCCACATTTCCTATATAATAAGTCAGGACTGTTGAAAATGATCCTCTATAGCAGTCAGGTCTGCAGTGATTGTGGCCAGATATGGGAAGGAAAACGTCCAAAACTATTGCCAAAAATATAAAGCATGGTTTTGAGAATGATGTTAAATGATTTCAACAAGGTGTTTACAAATCAAGTTTGGCTACAGTTACATATTTCTTAATCAGGGAAAGAGGCGACCAGCAGTAAAAATGAACAACAAGGGGAAAATAGGCAAATGAGTACAAAATATCTGGGGGGATAAAAATTGAGAAAACCAACATACAGTGAAAATGGTCATGTCAAGCTTAATAAATGTCATGCTTTAGATAAAAAGATAAAGGAGTTAAGAGTTCATGTGACTGTCTGCATGTGTGCAAGCTATACAAAGCATCAAAATTGTTTTTCTGCTTCTTTTCTGGTTCCCCTAGGATTACTATAATGAATATGCTAGAGCATTTGATTTTTGTCATAACACATGTATTTCAATCCTCTGATTTAGGTCCCTATTGACATTTTAGTTTTGAATTTTTTTGCTTTTCTTTATTAATGTTTGTTTCCCCTGTGTTAATTCTGCTGGAAAGGCATTGTTCTTATCTGTTGCCACATTTTCATTTATACCCTCTTTCTTGAATCTATATATTCTGTAATATTTTCCCTCTCTTTGCTGGATATGTTTACCTTAGAACTTCTGTAATATGTATCAGAGTTATTTTAAAATTAAAATTCTCTTTTGCAACATCTAGTAGCTCTGGTACAGGACATTCATGAATGAATTAATAGGTGAGGTCACGTAAAGCATCCCTAAGCACACCACAATTACATCACTGAAAAACAAAGACAGAGAATATCTTGAAGACATCTAGATAACAAAAGGCACAATGGCAGCAAACCGGGGATAGAAGACCCAGAAACAGAGAAGAAAGGTTGTAATCCTTAGAAGATGAAGGTCTGGGTACCTAGCTGGCCACTTCATCAAGCCCCTCAGTCCCTAGCTTCCAGAGTTCTGACAATCCAGAGCAGGAGAAACATCTTCCATCACTAGAAGGGAAGGTATTTTTGTTTTTTTTCCCACTCCATTTGCCCTGGCCAATTTGATGGTGTTTATTCCGCAGACATACACTTGTCTTTCAGAAATACTCTCATACATGCACTGAGAATTTTTTTTTTTTGCCAGTCATTTTTGAGCCTCAAGTTATACCAAACATTGGTTGCTACTCCCACAAGTTGTGTGCCACCATTACCCCAGCACATCTTGTAAGCAGGACAGATTGTAGGTGGAGGGTTTTGTGGCTAGTTTCGTGTCCACTTTTCTCTTTCCATAGCCTACAGAGTACCTTCTCTCACCAAAGACACTAGAACATAGAGATGAAGACTCCATGAAGGCTCTGATTCAGCCTCTCTATGCTCAATGTGTGAGTGTTGTCCTCCAGGATGCCCCCCATCTCCCACCCCCACCCCTGCTGTCAGTTTTCACAGAGCTACCTTTGTCCTAGCATCAGCCTGTGTTGAATAGGGACCTCTTCAGGACCTCCTTGGCCAACAACTCATTGTAATGCAACCCTGACCCACCATAGGAAGCTTTCACTGGCTGCAGAAGAGGGCCAATTCATACTCTATGTCTGCCATTACTAGGAGTCCTCACCAAGGTCTCTCTCATAGATTCTACATTAGAGTTTCACACCACCCTGATGGCTGAATGTATTTCTGCACTCTGTGACTGTGTTGCTCTGATCGGTTGATAAATAAAGTGCTGATTGGCCAGTAGCCAGGCAGGAAGTATAGGCAGGACAAGGGTGCCATTTGTAGCTGAAGTTTTTCAGGTCCTGCCCAGCTATTTGTGACCCCAAGGTCTCAAGTAAATGCATAGAGGCTTATATTCATTAAAACTGCATGGCCATGGCTCAAGCCTTTTGCTAACTAGCTCTTATATCTTAAATGGCCCATAACAATTAATCTATGTATCGCCACATGTTCAGTAGTTTTACCTACGTCCCACTACGTGTAGCTCCTTGGGCAGCTCGCTGGTGTCTCTCCTAGCCTTTTTCCTGTCTCTCTCTTTGAATTTCCTGCCTGCCTCTAAGCTGTCTTGCCATAGGCCAAAACTTTATTTATCAACCAATCAGAGCAACACATATTCACAGTGTACAGAAAGACAATCTTCCACCCCCCCAATGCTCCCTAATTCCAGCTGTCTCTCCCTGCACTCTCTCCCCAACTGCCACCTGATGTCTCCCACTCCCATTCTCATCTGTCCCCACTCCACTCGTAAAATTTACACTTTTTCAAGTACTTAAGAATCCTGTTGTTGATCCAGCTGGGCTCTCCCGCTCCCCCAAGCTCTCTTTCCCTCGACCCTTGCCCTTCACTACCCCCACTCATGTCCAGGCTGTTCATGTAGATCTCATTCCATTTCTCTGTCATTGGCGATCCCTGTGTCTTTCTTGGTGTCCTGTTTTCCAGGTAGCCTCCCTGGTGATGTGAGTAGCAGTCCAGTCATCCTTGTTCCACATCTAGTATCCTGCTATGAGTGAGTATATACCGTGCTTGTCTTTCTGAGTCTGGGTTACCTCACTCAGGATGATTTTTTCTAGATCCATCCATTTGTCTGCAAACCTCATGATGTCATTGTTTTTCTCTGCTGAGTAGTATTCCATTGTGTATATGTACCACATTTTGTTTATCCATTCTTCAATTGAAAGGCATCTAGGTTGTTTCCATGTTCTTGCTATTACAAACAATGCTGATATGAACGTAGCTGAACAAGTGCTCTTGTGGTGTGGTTGAGCATTCCTTGGGTATATGCCTAAGAGTGGTATAGCTGGATCTTGGGGGAGATGGATTCCCAATTTTCTAAGAAAGCACCATATTGATTTCCAAAGTGGTTGTACAAGCTTGCATTCCCACCGGCAGTGGAGGAGAGTTCCCCTAGCTCCACATCCTCTCCAGCATAAGGCGTCTTTAGTGTTTTTGATCTTAACAACAGAGAGGGAGAACAAGGAATAGGAGACCATAGTAAATGGAGACCACATGAGAAGAGGAAGAAGCAAAGTGCTAGAGAGGCCCACAGAAATCCACAAAGATACCTCCACAACATACTGCTGGCAATGGTCAAGAGACAGCCCGAACTGACCTACTCTGGTGATGGGATGGCCAAACACCCTAATTGTCGTGCTAGAAACCTCATCCAACTACTGAGGGATCTGGATGCAGAGATCCATGACTAGGCCCCAGGTGGATCTCTGGGAGTCCAATTAGCGAGAATGAGGAGGGTTTATATGAGCGAGAATTGTTGAGACCAACATTGGATAAAGCACAGGGACAAATAGCCAAATGAATGGAAACACATGAACTATGAACCAATGGCTGAGGGGTCACCAACTGGATCAGGCCCTCTGAGTGGTGAGACAGTTGATTGGCTTGATCTGTTTGGGAGGCATCCAGGCAGTGGGACTGGGTCCTGTGCTCATTGCATGAGTTGGCTGAAACCTGGGGCCTATGCAGGGTCACTTGGCTTGGCCTGGGAGGAGGGGACTGGACCTACCTGGACTGAGTCTACCAGGTTGATCTCAGTCTGCGGGGAAGGCTTTGCCCAGGAGGAGATGGGAATGGGGGGCGGGCTGGGGAGAAGTGAGGGGGCGGGAGGGGGGGAGAACAAGGGAATCCATGGCTGATATGTAGAACTGAATTGTATTGCAAAATAAAAATTAAAAAAAAAAAAAAAGAATCCTGTAATCAGGTCCATTAACATCCAAAGGTAAACATCAAAGGTAAACACCAAAGCTAGCATGACATTAAAATAATGGGACCAGGAACAGAAAGGAATGTGCTCAGAATACCACACTAAGTTACCGTAAGGATATAATAAATATAAATGAATGATATGGCCTACTTCTCTAAACACTCCAAACTATGATTTTACTCTCTATCTAGTCATCACGTATTACTGAAGACAAGATATTCCTCTATCAAGGGCTGAGAAGAAAGCAATAAAACATGTATTAGCCTTTAAAATGCATTTACACATGGTTGCAAGAGCAATCAAAGATAAAAATATTTCAGAGAGCTTTGAAAGTACAAATTAAGAAGATTATGAAAATGGTAGAAATCTCTGAGTCTTCCACTTGATTTATGATGCCTTTGATCAAACTCGTTATGTCAAACAGAGGCTGATACTGAAGGTTTTTGCCATTTTAAATTCCAACTCTATGAGGGACAACTAATAGGCTTATTACCATTTAAAATATTTTCTAATGTTCTTGTTTTCTTTCTTATATTTATCTCTCATTTTCAAAGAATTATGAATTGACTATTACTCTGATGAACTTGAAAGAATATTTTAATAAAAGTTTATTTGAAATGCGGCATGTCTATGAAATTAAAATTAAAGTACAGCTAGTTAATGTAAATCTCCCTTCTGCTACTACAAAGGCAAAGTGTAATTTAATAGTATATGGAACATGTGAACATTTATTCTGAAAAAATAAAAGGAGATTTCTTAACGTGTATAAGAAAAAAAAAACCCTACAGATAAGCACAGGACTTAATACAAACCATAAAGAGGTACTCGCAGTGAAGATATGAACTTCCTTGTTCTCTCTTTTTTTAATTTTTATTTTTGCTTGTTTGTTCATTTGAAAATATACCTAGTATATTCCAGGTTGATATCCAACTCCTTATGCATCTTGCTACATCTACTTTCATTTCCCAGATTTATGGACCTGAATCACTATCTGCTGTGGGATAATGCTTTTGTACACTGGTTTAACAAAACACTAATTGGCTAGTAGCCAGGCAGGAAGTATAGGTGGAATAAGCAGACAAGGAGAAT
This sequence comes from Peromyscus eremicus, assembly GCF_949786415.1. Taxonomy (NCBI): domain Eukaryota; kingdom Metazoa; phylum Chordata; class Mammalia; order Rodentia; family Cricetidae; genus Peromyscus; species Peromyscus eremicus. Next base: position 38,005,657 of record NC_081418.1, read on the forward strand.
TCTGGGAAGAGGAAGGCTGAGTCAGGAGATGCCAGCCATCCACCAGGGAGCAGCATGTAATGGCATACAGGTAAAGCCATAGAACTCGTAGGGACATACAAATTAACAGAAATGGGCTGAGTTTAAGTGTAAGAGCTAGTCAGTGGTAGGCCTGAGCTAATGGTCAAACAATTTTAATTAATATAAGCCTCTGCGTGTTTACTTGGGTCTGATCGGCTGCAGACTGGGAGGGACACAGGAAAACTCCAGATACAACCATCAGCTAAATTTCTTATTTTTCTGTATATCTGCATGTGTATGTTGTTCTTCAAAAAATTTTGAAGGATAGTTCAAAAATGACTTTTTTTAAAAGAAAAATACACTAAGGTATTAATATTTTAGAGATTGGGAAAGAGAGGGAAAATGAACATTACACTAATGAATAAAAGCTAGTTTTAACATTTTCCTTATTCATTATCAATGAAATATCATCAATATTGAATATTTTAAATATTGTAATCTAAATGATACTTGATAATGCTCTACTTTTAATCTTATCTAATTCATATTTCTTTGAGTATTGACTGGATTTCAAATCACATGGATTGAGAACGTCTTGAAAATATACCTTTTAGTATGTCCTTCAAGATATTTCCAGAAAAGTTTAACTGAATTGAGAAGTGTCCCAAAGACTTAATGTTGGGAACAGGACTGAGTGAAAAGCAGAGAGTGGGCTGATCGCCGGCATTTCCCTCTGCTTCTTGACTTTGTAAGTGATATGACCAGATGCTTCCTGACCCTGCCACCATGCTCTCATTATGTCATACTGTATCCTCAACGTGAGTACAAATAAACCCTCTCTTCTTTAAGCTGTTTTGGTCACAACAGTGAGAATTTAAACTAATACAGAAGTTCTACAGGTGATTATAAAAAAAAAGTGTGTGTGAGACAAAAATATGGAATTTTCTAATATATTTTACTGTTGTTTATTTTAATTATTATTTCATTTTTCTTAAGACAACACCTCAGGGTGTAGGCCATGCTGGCCTGGGAATCCAGATGACCTTGCTTCTGGATTATCAAATACATGGATTATAGGCATGTGGCACCATAACCTGGCTTCTAGCATATTTTAAAATCATTCTTACTCCATCTGATTTCACTCATCTCTGAATTTAAAATACCCCCTGAAAAGATTAATTTAACTTTAAATTATCTAGATTTAATTAAACTATACCAAATAATTGTATAAGGTAGTCCCACTGATGTGTATCAAAAAAGACTCAACCATTTGAAGTCCTTTATTATCCGACCAAATATAAGAATATAATGATCAGCAATATTTATATGATTGTGTGGATTACAATATTAATAAAATGTTCTTCTGTATCTTTGCCAAAGAATAAGCTACACTTCTCATGCAACTGCTTTGACATTTTATAAAGATATAACATAATTTTTATAATTAATGATTAGCACATATGGTTTTTACTACCTTGAACTTATAATATCAAATCCTTTGAAATTCTTAAAAAGATACTTCAAAGAACTAAAGCATTCCAGTTTTTTGATGAAAAGTACCCTCTTGGCATACTGAAGAAATGTTGAAAAATTATAGTCAGTTCCTAATTACTAGGTGAAGCAGTAAAACACTCTGATAAAATAAATTTAATTCAACATGCCAGTGAAATAATGAATTGGCCTTCTACTTTATTGCAGAAGACTTCTCAGCACATATTGTATTGTGGTTCTTCTGTGTGGCAGACATTGTGCTAAACCACACAGAACTACAGATAAGACAGGTCCTCCCTGCATCTGCCTGATACTTTCCTGGAAATTATAGAGTGGGATTTACAGAGTCTGGAGGAAAGGATCCTGTTTCCACACCAGACTACAATGACAGAAACAAAAATGATCCATTAACTTCTCCAGGTTTATCATGCCCCACTCAGCTTTCTTTCACTGTCTATTCCTGACTTGTAATTTGGAGTTTCTATCCTAGTTTCAATGTAAGAGTTTCTGGAGGATTTATATTTCAATGGCATATGTTGCTTTTGGATATGGTTCTTAATAATAAGAACATTATGTTCAATGTTCTTTTGTTTTCAAAAATTATGATGGAAATCTATTTTAAGAACCAAATGTAATGATTAGGTCTTGACCAATAAAATGTTTTGTAATTTGGTGTATGTACTCTCCAACATTCTCTTCAAAATAGCAAAGAATTATAACTGGAATTCTCACTTAGAAGACAAGGAGGCTGGCCCTGTATACTGCTCAGGGGAGAGATTTAATCACCTTCAGTTAAAATTGTCCAGTATCTTACATTATGTTCTAAAAGATCATGCTTTGAGTAGAGTACAAGATAATCATGAGAAAATATTAAATGAATCACAGAAAGAAAGAGGATGAGTGGGGAGAGAGAGAGAGAGAGAGAGAGAGAGAGAGAGAGAGAGAGACAGACAGACAGACAGACAGACAGACAGACAGAGGAGAGTTCTTTTTGATAAGTATGTCCTTTCTCTGAAGACAAATCAGGTATGCTACAAGTGTTAGAATTGTTATTTACTTTCTTGTCAAAAGCTGATTAATGACTGTTCCTCTTTCATTCTCACTAATCTGTGTGCTTTCTTCTCTCCTTGCAATTTTTATGGACATTGTAGAACAGAATAGAAGTTGAGTGCACTAGATAGTCATGTACAATGAGCTTCCAGGAGAGAAGGTGAATTGCAACTCCCAGAAACGCATAAATAATGATGCAACCATGTCATGAGTGGATGAATCTACCAGAAGAGAATTAGAGACAGTTTTAATAACGTAACAATTTTGAGTGTATGTTTATATTCATGGTTGAAATTAAATAAATGAATGATTTCAAAGATTGGCATGTTGCCACTGTCTTAAATTGAGATAGAATTACCTAGTCAAGCTTCATCAACATGTCAGTATTTTTATGACAAACAACAGTTAAAATTCAGGATTCAATAGACTTTTGGAGAAGTGGCGTGGCTCATCAATCTGAGTCATGGAGTTTTTAATTAGAGGCTTTTTGTCATGATGTATTGCAGTCTGGTGGGGAACTGAGGAGTCTGTGGGAGAGTGTGTGGAATAATTATTCTTTGAAAAAAAGAATAAACAAGTAAGAAAAAAAATCAACATAGAAATAAATCAGTATTTGAAAAGTCAAGAAGAGTTTTTTACATTTTATGAAGTGTTAGAAGACTGTGTCATGCCGGGCGGTGGTGGCTCACGCCTTTAATCCCAGCACCCGGGAGGCAGAGCCAGGCAGATCTCTGTGAGTTCGAGGCCAGCCTGGGCTACCAAGTGAGTCCCAGGAAAGGCGCAAAGCTACACAGAGAAACCCTGTCTCGAAAAACCAAAAAAAAAAAAAAAAGAAGACTGTGTCACATGAGGAGTCTATTTCAAAAGCATATGCTTTAAATTACACAGATTAGCTTTAACTCATTCAAAACCTAGAATTATTTTTCTCCAAGACAAAATGTCCATATAGTTAATATTTTTATAACAATTGTTCTGAGCCCTACCAGATCATAGCTACCATTCACAGTTAGTGATTACTTCAGAGATATTCTACTTAAAGGTAAAATTTTCAAAAATAACTGCTCCTTCTGGAGTTTATAAAACTCCATATTAATTTAAGGACTGTTGATAGTGATTTTATTTCAGGTGCCATTATCTTTAGGAATGGCTTTGTGACAGACATCCCCGTGAGGATGAGGTGCTGCTGTAAACCTCTTATGTACCAACATCAAGCCTACTAGCGTGCTGTAATTATGCATGGTTTCTCTTAACCTTTTCTTTGAGATCTGAGCTGGTGTTCTGTGTCTAATATCTAGTATGTTCCACAGAACAGTTTGGTACTTTTCTGTTAAAAGTCTTGCAAATGTGACTTCTAAGGCTAATAGGGACAAACTGCAAGCAAAAATAGCTCTGAGTTCTGAATAGAAGCTTGTCTGAAAGTCAACAGGTGCAGGAAAGGAAGGATAGATGTTACTGGGTGAGCAAGCATGGTAAGGAAAAGCATCATGAAGGTAGGCTTATTTGGTTAATGAAATTGACTGTGCAGGAGGAATGGAAAGGAAATAAGAAGGCCAAACAAATTCTACTAAACGCTCTTGCAGCTAAGCATATGGGGTAATAACAGCTCTGCATGAGCTTTGCCCAGTAACAAATAAATGACAAGGAGATTTCTGTGTGTATTAACTGAGTTTGAAATTTCAAAGCCCAAAGGACAATTGTTGATTTGTGTGGCCTAGTACACAAGTTTGTTAAAGTAGAATTAAAGTAGTCCGTTGTGATGAGATGCCATGATTAGACAGGAAATACAAATAACTGGATTCCCAAGAAAGAAATTTGGGAGGATTTCATATAATGCCTAGGTAGAGCCTGTGATACATATTTGTGAATTTACCTTTTGTTTGGGGAGTCACTGAACAAGTATGACAAATAGCTTTTAAGTAAATTTCAAATGAGGACACTTAATTAAGATCCCTGAATTATATGTGGAGAAATATAAAAAATAAAGTAAAAGTTTATGAGAGTTGATGAGGATTAACTTTAATTATTATCTTAACCCAACCTGGAGAAGTAAGTCTCACTGAAGGACTGTCTATACTATGCTTGCCTATTGGCATTTTTTCTGAGGGACTGTCTTAAGTTAAATGATGTGGCAAGACCTATCCCAGTGTGGGTGGTGACACTTCCTAGGCAGGGATGTCCTGATTTATGAAAAAAGAATTTAGGTTGAGCACAAACAAACAAGCAAGCAAGTAAACACACACACACACACTCCTTTCTATTCCTACTCATAACTGTGAATGTGATGGGGCCCACTATTTCAAGTTCCTGCTAATGTGACCTTCCTACAATAATGAACAATAACCTAGAATTGTAAGTCATATGAACACTTTTATTACCTAAGTAGCTTTTCGTCTGGGCAGTTTATTACAGCAATAGAAATTAAATTCAGGCACAAGCATAGTCTAATCTTTTCTTCTGACTTTGAAAGATTACAGAAACTTATTTGTGTTGTGCCCTGGGCAAGAGACCACCAGAGACACCAACTCACCAAAACACAAAAGCAAGGTTTACTGAAGCAGTTCAAGCCACAGCAGGGCCCTCGTCAAGCCAGCCAGCACAGTAGAGGTTGGAGGAGGTGACCGCCCCTCTACAAGCTCAGTTTTTAGAGGCAAAAACCACAATGTTACATCATTTAGGGGTGCTAGGATGGGTACAATTCTGATTGGCTCAAGTTTTAGGGACTTTTCAGAATTTCTATGTTATCTTACTTTGTAGTTTTAATTGGTTGTTTGTCAAACTTTATAGATTACCTCTGGCATTGGGCATTCTGTAGTCAATCAATTGTTACTGGATAGCCCTTCAAACATCCTGACTTTGTACTTTGACCATCTCTGGCATTGGGGCATTCTATGGTTAATCATTTGCTACCAGATGGCTTTTCAAACATCCTGACTTTGTCCTGGGACCTATGTCAGCAACTCTGAGAATTTTGAAACTCAGGCCTGTTTCAAGCTGGGGTGATGGGCTTGCTTGAAATGGGGGTGCTTTGGTTCTTCAATTTGTGCACCTCATGGACATTTGGTTTCCTGCCACATAGGCTGACAAGTTACTGACTTCCTTTACTTTTCTTATAAAAGGCCACATGCCAAAAATACAAGGTATTATCAAGTTTCCTTGGCTCAGGTTTTATTATCTATGTCAGTCAGATCAATATTTATAGAGAACAGAGTTACTTTGCTCTTAACTTCATATTTTCTTAGATTTTTTTTATAGACTTTTATTTGCAAAGTACTATAAAAATGTACTGACCACCTGGAGCTAGAATCCTCAACATCTGAAGAATATGTTTCATTTAAATTAATTGGGCTATGGGTTTAGTTCTCTCAAAACAACTACTTTGAAAGGTAATTAAATAGAAATGAATCTTTTAACAGTGGAAAGAAACCACATGGGGGAGAGTTATAAATATGAAGTAATGTGTACAACCCTGAAGACTTTCAAATTTGAAAGCTGAACAACTGGGCAAGGAAATGAATATATTTAATTGATGTTTTGTGATCATTACCATTTATTATAATGGATCTCCCTGTAAAATACACCACACACACACACACACACACACACACACACACACACACCACGCATACACATACTTACGCACTACACACACATATACACATCACACACACTATACACACACCACACATATACATACACACTATACACACATATACACACCACACACACTACACACACACATACACACACACATACACACACCACACGTACACATACACACTACACACACATATACACACCACACACACTACACACACACATACATACACACACACACACACATACACACACACATAAATACACACACACACACACCACGCATACACATACTTACACACTACACACACATATACACATCACACACACTATACACACACACATACACACACACATACACACACTACACATACACATACATACTACACACACATATACACACCACACACACTACACACACACACATACACACACTACACACACATACACACACATACATACATACACACACACACACACACACACACACACACACACACTTTCTTTTAGTGTTAACCAGGAGTTAGACAATTGAGGTCATTGTGAACTGAGGGCAAAGATAGTAATGACTGTCTCTGAGATGCAGCATGGAATATTTGGATAACCAGGTAAATTCTAAAGAGTAAAGAAGATCAAAGCTTAAGCCTTGGGATAGTAGAATTAATATCTGGTAAATAGACTATAGCAAAACAAGGCATCGTCACAGAGTTTCAGACAAAGATGATATCATTACTTTCATTCATTTGAATAATTTTTTATTATTTGTATGTATATGTGTGCAAGTGCATGCATATACGTTTGTTTTCATGCATGTGCACATGTGTATGGGTACATGTGCATGTGTGTGCATGTGCATGTGGAAGCCAGAAAACCACATCGGAGTTTTGATTTCCATCCATTGATTTACTGAAGTAAAATTTTTTTAATTTAAAAAGTCTAGCTGTTTAGCCTGGAATTGACTAAGTAAGCTAGGCTGATTGGCTAGGGAGCCCCAGACATCTATCTGCCTCCCTCTCCCCAAAAATGTGGTTACCTGTGCTGCCACCAAGTCTGGATTGCTTGTACTGAGTTCTGGAAGGGAAATAAGGTTGTTGTGTTTGCAAGACCTGCACATTGACAAGTGAGTTATAACTCCATCCTCTCCGTTTGTGTCTCTAAGAAATAAGTTGCCTATGTCCTGTTGATATTCCCAGAAAAAAGGATTTGTTCAAAACTAAGTGTAGAAAGTGACTATACTAAGAATATGAATGGAGTAGCAGCTACCAGTGGATAAAATGAATTGGTTGAGTTACAAAGGCAGTGAAATCAATGGGTTTGACAGACTGAGTTGATGTAGGAAATGAGGGAAAAGAATGACATGGGGAATTTACTGTTAGAGGCAGTAAGATATGATTCTTCAGTCTGAGTTTTGATTGTGTGCTAGTGCAAAACAAAAAGGAATTTAGAGGTAGCCTTAGAATGGAAAATCATGTTAGTCTAGGAACTATCAATTAATCAGTTCTCAGTAGCATTAGTCAAGAGAAAATGTCTAGAATTTGGTTTTTTTTGTTTGTTTGTTTGTTTTTCCCATTTTTTTGAGACAGAGTTTCTCTGTGCAGTTTTGCGCCTTTCCTGGAACTCACTTTGTAGTCCAGCTGGCCTCGAACTCACAGAGATCCGCCTGGCTCTGCCTCTCGAGTGCTGGGATTAAAGGCGTGCGCCACCACTGCCCGGCCTAGAATTTGTTTTTTAACATAATATTTTTTACTGATTATCTGGGAATTTCACATAATGGATCCTGATTAGTCTTACTTCCCAGTCGTCCCAGGTCAGCCCCGAGCCTTGTAGCCTTCACCTTACCAAAAAGATATTTTAAAAAGTCTAGTTTGTAGGCCCTCTGAATGTGGGTGAAAGTTATGTGTCTTGATGTGTTTGTGGGTCCAGAACTTATCATGGTACACGAACTGACTTTTTAGACCCCATTCCCTATAGTGCAATGCCTTACTCAGCCTTGATGCAAGGAGGAGGGGCTAGGTTCAGCCCCAACTTGGTATGCTGGCCTGTGTTGACTACCCAAGGGAGGCCTTACCCTCTATGAGGAGGGGATGGGGGTGGGATGGGAGTAGGTGGTGGGGAATGGCAGAAGGGGAGGGTGGACAGGGATTGGTATGTAAAAGGAAAGACTTTTTTAAAAATAAAATATTATAAAAAATAAAGTCTAGTTTGTGCTGTCCCTATACTTGTTGAGCATGGTCACACTCCCAGTGTCCAGACCTTTAGAAAAAGGTGAATCCTTCCCCACTCCCACTCCTCCAGTAGCCATCTACTGTGGAGAGCTATACTTCAGCATCCTTATCAGAGGAAGAAATTGGTGATGCTGGCCCATAATCAAAACATAAGGCTCAGAAAGCTCTTTGTCTACTGTACATGCCAATGTTGACATTTTATTTGTTTGCGTTGAACAATGAACACTGTTGAGTTTCCTTTATTTAATAACTCTGTAGGTATTCTCATATGTGTATTTTGCTTGTGTTCACAAAATAGTCAGCTCATAACTCATGTTTTTGTAATATTGTTTTTATATATTGATGTATCATTCTCAGTAGGATGAATAAAAGCATTATCAAATTTGTTGGAAGTTATGTTCACATGTAATAAAACTAATAAATCACATTTATGATTAAGATTATGAAAAGTATTATTTTGAAGTTTCCCTCTTGACTAGAATTTCTAATATTCAGTTTGTACATCAGTATATTTTTTGAAGTACCACTGTCGTATTACTAACACACTCAGAGTGGAATAATGCAGAATGCTTTTAGACACATTGTCACTGATCTTTGTTCTGCCCTGCTTGTAGCCTTCTGCATACAGTACTGTCTTTTCTACCTTCAAGTTTTGAGTATTCTACTACTCTATTACTACTTACACATTTTTTACTTAAATTTACTTATCCTCTCTTGGTGACCTTTCTGCATTCATGATCTATATCCATGCTCACTCCTACATTAGTGCAAATACAAAAAAGTTAGAATCTAAGATCTGCATAATAAAGACAAATAGCATTTCTAATTCTCAGCTGAGGATTACTTAATATAATAACTACAATTTTCCTGAAATTTTCATAATTTAATTTTTATTACATAAGAACACAATTCCATTGTGTTTATTACATTTTCTTCACCCATTCATCTGTTGTTGGACATCTGGGCTGATTTCATGCTTTTCAATTGTAAATAAACAGCAATAAACATGGGTGTGCAGGTAGGTATTCCTGTGATACAGTATAGAGTTCTTTGTGTCTAGAACCAGGTGTAGTATAAAATTTAAAAATATATTGAGAACCCATCACCCGCTAGGCCCCAGGATGTAGGGAGAATAGCTATTGTTAAGAAAACAAATGGTAACAATGCTGATGAGGAGATAATGAAAGATAAAACCTCATTAGTCACTGGTATTAAGATAAACTGGAGCCATCATTATGAGCATCAGAATCTAGAGACAAAAACAACAATACCCCATGATTCAGAAAGATCATTTGTCTCATATTTGTCGTCTTTCATAGTGTTTCTTCCCCTCACCTTAACAATTTCAATTACTTTGATTTTATTAGATAACACATTTTTATACGTGAAAGACTTATTACTTATGTTTAGGAGTTTACCATTTTACCTCAGAGTCCATGATCTGTCTCCCATTCTTCTTTGTGGTCTACTTGGGGCTGGTTGCTCTCCACACCTTTTGCAGAACATTCCTGGAGAGTTCATGGCCACTGCTTTCCTGGGTCAGACCCTTTGTTTATTGAATTATCTTTTATCTTCCTTGTTGTACAAAAAATGTTTTGAGCTGCTTGAGAATGTGTATTTATTATGCCACTGCATACCCAAAGTAATTTTTCTTATTTTTTTCTTCAAAATATTTTAGAACAACAGTGATCTGTATTCGTTGTTGCCAATAAAAGTCTCAGATTACTTTAATTGTGGTTTACCTTTTATTCTATTTAATTCATTATGCTTAATTATTTTAACTATTTCAGGTACTTTTTAATATTTAAATTATTTATTCTAAATCATATAGCAATGATTTCTTGGATTTAAATTTAAAGAAAAGTCAGTTTCTTCTCTTCATTTACTCATCATATTTTTAGAATTTCTCATTTTATTAGCTGACAGATAAATCCTACTTTACTATGATTTTAATGTATACTTATCCAATTTTGATATATTGGTTCTCTTCTGAATAATACACATTTATTGTCTTTTTATCATTATGAAGCTATACTCTTGATATTTTAATCATTAATTTATAGAAATTATAGTATCTTAAGGTATCTTATATAGTGATGATTTTGGTTCATGCTACAGTTTTACTCCCACTTGTAATTTCTCTTTCCATCCTATTTATACCGTCTTTTAATGTAAAAGAATTTTATGTTCTACAAATACATAGTAAAACTGAAATTAGCATGTGCACTTAAATTTTAGAAAATTTGGCAACAAATGTCGTCAAATTACAAAATTTAGTCTCTATTTTGTTGATCATAAGTGACGGTGTTAGGAATGAATATACATGATTTTTAAAAAAGAATTAATACAATTAAGGAGGATGTATGTTGTATTAAAGACAACTGGATTGTCATACTTTAAGTTCCTTTAAAAAGTTGATATGGGAACTAGGGCCAAATGACCCAGCATTTTAGACTTCTTCTGGTCATGGAGATGACCAGTGTTCAGTTCCCAGCACCCATAATCTGACAGATCACAACAATCTGTAACGCTAGTTCCAGTAAACCCAATGCCTTCTTCTGGCTTCTCTGGGCATTGAACTCATGTGCCCAAACTCACACACAAATGCAAACATAGACACATAATTAAAAATAAGATAAAATTGTTTTTAAAAGATAAGTAAATACAGAACAGGATGTAGTAGTACAGGCTTGTATTCCTGAAACTCTGGATGCCAAGGCAGGAGGATTCTAAGTTAGGAAAGCCTCCATTATACAGAAAGATCTTGTTTCAAATTTAAATAAATAAATGCATAATAAGCATAGGCTTTAAGATGATATAAATGATAGCTATACATTATTACAGCGTTAACACATAGAATGGTTGTAAAGCACACCAGATTTTCAGTATGTGTAATTCCTTTAAAACAGATTATTATTATTATTATTATTATTATTACTATTATTGTTATTATTATCTGATTAGCTAGAATGTTCCAGAAATAATACACAGAATACAAACAACACATCTGCCATCATGGTGTAAGGAAGCAGATGCTGATGTAGAGAAAGAAAACAATTTTCATAAAATACTGCAAGTTAATGCACCATAATTGAGGTCTATTTACACCAATCACTGTTATATAGGAAAGGCTTCTCTTGTGTACATAGCAATTTTTGATAAAAATAAATACTTGACCTTTCCAGACATAAGTCTTCTTTGTTTACTTCAGCAACTAGTATTTCCAGAATTTATTTTCAATGATGTTGAATATAAATTGATAGGAAGTATCATTTAAAAATCTCATTTATTACCCATTTTACACTATTTTGTTAGTAACTGGTGAAAACATAACTATGATTTGTAAATAAGTTAAAATGAATCATACTTTATTACTGGTTTTGGTATAAAAGTAAAATACTTTTCTAAGAATGTGTATATGATTACTTCCAGATTATTTAAGAAAATTCTTGATATGAGACCTAGATAATGTCACTTATTTAAGAAATAGGGAACGCTGGAAAAAAAATGCAAAGGGTGAATATTACCTATAAACCCAACACAACTTTTACACAATGTTGTCAAATTAAAGTAACTTGAAATTCTTCCTATTTCTTATATTATCACAAAATTTCCAGTCTATGATTTTATCAATTTATCATGAGTAATATTTCAGTAGCAATTGTTTTATTTATTTATTTATTCATATTACACAGGAATAAAGTGTTTGAAGTTTGTGTCAAGTCCACAGTATGTCTCATAAACCTTCCATGGCAACCTATGCCTTGACCCCTTCCTTCCTCATAAGATTTTGCTATGCACTATGACACACAGAAGGTGGTCCCTCTGCACCAGACATTGACTCTTTCATTTGGAAATAACACATGGTCCCTTTGTCCAGATGTTTTTGAGAAAAAACAATGATCTAGTTTGGACAAGTGAAAAACTCCTGAGAAGGGCAGATTTCCATGTGCTCACAGAAAAAAGTAAATTGAAGATATACCATTATCTGTAATGGAACTTACTTAGAGAAAAATCTACCCTAAATATTTAATTTTTTTTTTTTTTCGAGACAGGGTTTCTCTGTGTAGCTTTGCGCCTTTCCTGGAACTCACTTGCTAGACCAGGCTGGCCTCGAACTCACAGAGATCCACCTGGCTCTGCCTCCCGAGTGCTGGGATTAAAGGCGTGCGCCACCACCGCCCGGCTAAATATTTAAATTTATAAAGGAATTCAGTAGACCTATACAACTAATTAATGAAATGAGAATGAAAGTGTAGTTCTAATAATTAACTCAGTGTTAGATAACCAAAAATGCTTCTTATTTTGACTATAATGAACAAATGCATACAGCTTGCAATGACCTTAGAAAACTGGAGACAAACATCCTTGATAAATATCCATTCAATATTGAAGCTGCTGAATAATGTTTTGATCCACAAAAGTATCAAGATAACCTCTGTACAATACACAGTGTTTGGTTACAGGATCAAACTTATCCTACTTGGACTCAAATCTCCAAAATACATTGCAAATATTAACCTTTAAATTTTTGTTTTATCAGTGGTTTTTTTATGTGGATTCATCCCTACATCTCTGAGATGAAGTCTACTTGATCATGGTGGATGATCTTTTTGATACGTTCTTGGATTCAGTTTTTATTTTATTGAGTATTTTTACCTTTATGTTCATGAGAAAAATTCATCTCTAATTCTCATTCTTTGTTGAATCTTTGTGCTGTTTGGGTATCAGGGTGACTGCAGCCTCATAAAATTAATTTGGTAATGTTCCTTCTCTTTCTGTTTTTTGGAATAATTTGAGGAATATTGGTATTAGCTCTTTAAAAGTCTGGTCGAATTCTGCACTAAAAGTGTCTGATCCTGGACATTTTGGGGTATGGAGATTTTAATGACTGCTTCTATTTCCTTAGGCTGCTTCTATTTCCTTAGGCCTTATAGATCTATTTAAGTAATTTTATTTGAATTTGATTTAACCATGATAAGTGGTATCTATCAAAAAAATTGTCCTTTTCTTTAGATTTTCCTACTCTTTGAAGTACAGGTTTTTGAAATATGAACTAATGATCATTTGGATTTCCTTGGTGTCTATTGTTATGTCCCCTTTTTCATTTCTAATTTTGTTAATTTGGGTATTAGCTGATTTGGATAAGGGTGTTTCTATCGTGTTGATTTTCTCAAAGAAACAAATCTTCCTTTCATTGATTCTTTGTATTGTTCTCTTTGTTTCTTCTTTTATTCTTTAAAAGTTTTTTTTTTCCATTTTACATACCAATCACAGTTCCCACTCCCTCACCATCTCATTCTCATCCCCTATCTTCCCCTTCCCCAACCTCCCCATCCAGTCCTCAAGAAAATAAGGCTCCCATGAAGAGTCAGCAATGTCTGGCATATCAAGTTGAAACAGGACCAAGCCCCTCCTTGCATAGAGGCTGAACAGGGTATCCCTCTTGTTTCTATTTTTATTGATTTCAGCCCTAAGTTTGATTATTTCCTGCTCTCTATTCCTGTTGAGTGAGCTTGCTTCTTTTTTGTTTTAGAGTTTTTAGGTGTGCTTTTAAGTTGCTAGTGGGAGATCTCTCCAATTTCTTTATGTAGGTACTTAGTGCTATGAATTTTCCTCTTAGCACAGCTTTTGTTGTATCCCATAAGTTTGGGTATGTTTTACATTAATTTTTGTTTTACATTAATTCTAAAAGTCTTTAATTTCTTTCTGCCTTGACTAAGTAGTCATTCAGCAGAGAGTTGTTCAGTTTCCACAAGTCTGTAGGCTTTTTGTTGTTATTGAAATCCAACTTTAAATCATTGTGGTGTCTGATAAGTTGCAGAAGGTTATTTCAATTTTCTTGTATCTTTTGAGACTTCTTTTGTGACTTAATGTGTGGTCAATTTGGAGAACTTTATGTGAGGTGCTGAGAGTAAGGTGTATTCTTTTGTGTTTGGGTAAAATGTTCTGTAGATATCTTTTAGGTCCATTTTGTTAATAACATCTGTTAGCTCCATTTTTTTCTCTGTTAAGTTTTTGTCTGGATGGCATTGTCATTGATGAGAGTGAGGTACTGAAGTATCCCATTATCAGTGTGTGATGGTTGATATGTGATTTAAGCTTTAGTAGTGTTTCCTTTGCAAATGAGAGTGATCTTGCATTTGGGGAATAGAGGTTAAGAATTGAAAGATCATCTTGGTGGATTTTTCCTTTGATGAGTATGAAGTGTTCTTCCACATATCTTCTGATTAATTTTAATTTGAAGTCTATTTTGTTACAAAATTGAGTGGCTACTCTAGCCTGTTTCTTAGGTCCATTTGCTTGAATAATCTTAGCAGTCTGAGCTGACATTCTTTCTCCTTTGTTACTTATCACATGTTAAAAATTACCATTTTTCTTCTACTTCTATTAAATGTATTTTATAGATTTACTTGTGCTTTTACTACAGTTTCACTTCATTTCTATTCTTTCTTAAATAAAAACTTATCACCTACTTAATTTTATTTCAAGATAACTCTTCTGCAATCAGGACGAGGCTTAAGGAATATGGTCAACTAAGTGATATTTTGATATAATAGAAAATATTCAGGCATAAAACATGCAGGAAAACTGGGACACATTTAAATGACCAAATATAAGAATAATAGGGATAGAGGAAGAAGTAGAAACCCAGGTCAAAGGCACAGGTCAACAAAATTATAGAAGAAAATTTTCTTAGCTAAAGAATGGGATGTCTACCAAGGTATAAGTAGTATATAGAATAACAAATAGACTGGACCAGAAAAGAATAAGGAATATTTGTTGTTGTTGTTTTTGTTTTTTTAACACAGACTTTCTCTGTATAGCTGTGGCTGTCTTAGAATGATCTTTGTAGACCAGGCTGGCCTTGAACTCACAGAGATCTGCCTGCATCTACCTCCTGAATTCCTCGATTAAAAGTGTATGCCACCACTGCAGGGCAGGAACAATTTTTGATAGAGCTTTTTCATAGAGTTTTGCTTTCATTTGAGATGTGATCTTTGTATGTCGTTAAAGCCGACCTCAAACTCATAATACTCATGATGCAGCCTCCTCAGAGCTATGGCAGAGATTTGTATAATTTTTGTGGTTTATGATATTGGAAACAGAAGCCTAAAAAGCCTGCAGATGGTTCTGAGGTTAAGTATTCCCTACAGTAACTCACTCAAAGGTATGTTTCTTAAAAACATTCCCCTGAGAACTTTTTCTTAAATAATAAATTATAGGAGGAATGTGCTAAGGAAGGGAGTTGTGTTCTATAAATAAGAACTTGTTAGGAAGAATGGATCTGCTTTGCTTTGATTTTACATCTCAATTTCAAAAAAGGCTGGACTGATTTTTAGGGTTTTGACCTCTTTCCTTCAAGTTGCTTTCTCTCTTTGAAGGACTGAGCTGCTGTGTGTGTCCTTAGGCATTCATCACTTGATCCTGACATGTCTGAGTCTGTTTGATGGATTAATGGGCAAACTGCCAGTGCTCATTTACTTCTTCCTATGACTTTGGAACAAGCATATGCTTCTGAGACATTCGCTTCAGCTCTTGGAAGAATTTTAAGAATCTTATTGATAAGGCAGTTTAAGGAACTCTAGCTTCTTCAAGCATATCTTTCATGTACCTAAAACCACGAAAAGTCATTGACTGCTGAATTGATTCACATTGTTATATTAGTATTAAAAATTACCACCTTGTATCTTTATAATGTCTGGATTAGCCTAAACCTTGCTTTCAATTTTGTTGTTGTGATACAGGCGAGAGGAGCTTGGTCCTGCCTCAACTTAATATGCCATCCTTTCTTGACCCCATTGAAGTCCTTACTCTTTCTGAGGAGTGGATTGGGGGGTCTAGAAAGGAGGTGGGGGGAGGGAACAGAAGGAGAGGAGGGAGGGGAAACTGTGGTTGGTATGTAAAATAAAATTTAAAAATTTAATGAAAAAGATTTTTAAAAATTGAACTACTAACTATAGGAATAAATGCTATAGAATAAAACAAAAAATGAATTGTGATTTGTAAAGAAGAAAATTAATTTTATAATGCACCATTCAAAAATAGACTTCACATATTGATTTCCATAGGCTTTGGATTATGAGATTTTGCATTATTGTGCTAACATTTTCAAATTTATCTTTAAGTTCAGAAATTGACAATCTTGACACATTTTTCAATTCATTCATGGACTCTGGCCTATCATCTGGAAACATGCATGGAACTGAACTAGGTCTATCAATTCAACTGATATCCAGAAATGTAGCTGATGAGTAACTGCTTTTTAATAAAATAGATGGTAAGCCACAATCACACTATGTTTATTTATTTTCTATCACTGTACAGGAAATTATTAAAACTAGGGCAGGATAAAATAATGTTTACTTATTATTTACAACTTCAACTAGTGAAGAATTTGACGAAATGAAACTATATAGTATGTTCATGGAGTGAGGAGGTTAAAATCAAGAATCATCTGTGGTTGTGATTTTCATATTGATCTTACTCTGTTCTTTCATGTATACCTGTTACTGGTAGAAGTCAAGAAGGAGTATCCATGGATGATACAAGATTCTTTGGTGTGTTTCTTGGTATTATCATGACCTATGATGAAGATCAATGGGAAGTTAAGTCAATTCAATCCGGAGAGGTCTTTTAACAGCTCAAACCATATAATCATGGTTGGTAGAGTTACCCAACTACAAAAGGAACAAGCCATTGAAGAGCTTGCTGTAGGCAAGGGAAATTCAGAACAAGAAGTTGAAGGTATATATAAAAAGCAGGTGTCACTCTGAGCAATTGTTTATCAGCTGTATGAGTTC
Organism: Peromyscus eremicus; assembly: GCF_949786415.1. Taxonomy (NCBI): domain Eukaryota; kingdom Metazoa; phylum Chordata; class Mammalia; order Rodentia; family Cricetidae; genus Peromyscus; species Peromyscus eremicus. The sequence goes on from NC_081418.1 coordinate 38,022,821, forward strand.
TCTGGTAGAATATTTGGGGTCACTTATGTATGCTATCATATCATCTGCAAATATGGATACTTTGACTTCTTCCTTTCCAATTTGTATCTCTTTGATCTCCTTTAGTTGTCCTATTGCTCTAGCTAGAAGTTCAAGTATGATATTGAATAGATATTGAGAGAGTGGACAGCCTTGTTTTATTCCCGATTTTAGTGAAATTGTTTTGAGTTTCTCTTCATTTACTTTGATGTTGGCTAGAGGCTTGCTGTAAATTGACTTTATTATGTTTAGGTCTGTATCCCTGATTTCTCCAAGACCTTTACTATGAAGGGGTTTTGGATTTTGTCCCTCATAAGCATTCATGTAAAAACACCCAATAAAATACGCACAAACCAAATCCAAGAACACATATAAAAGATCAGCTACCATGATTAAGTAGGCTTTGTCTCAAAGATGCAGAGATGGTTCAACATATGAAAATCTGTCAATGTAATTCACCATATAAACAAACTGAAAGAAAAAAAAAACATGATCATCTCATTAAAAGATGAAAAAAGGCTTTGAATAGGTTAGTTATAACATATGCTGTGGCGTTGTTGATCATTTTCTATCTTCCATTACCCTTGAAATATGTACACTATTATATAGACTGTTACACATTTAAATAATTTTTTATACTTAAAAATTATTTATTAAAAAAGTTTTTTTTTTATTTTACATACCAATCCCAGTTGCCCCTCCTTCCCCTTCTCTATCACCCCACCCTGCCCCCATCCACTCCTCAGAGAGGGTTTGGCCTCTCTTGGGGAGTCAACAAAGTCTGGCATACTAAGTTGAGGAAGGACAAGCCCCTCCCCCTGTGTCAACACTGAGCAAGGTGTCCCACTCTAGGGAATGTGTTCTGAAAAGCCATTTCACTCACCCAGGATAAGTCCTGGTCCCACTGCCAGGGCTCCCCAAAAAAGTCTAGCCACATTCTGTCACCCACATTCAGAGGGCCTAGTTCAGTTCCATGCATGTTCCCAGCTGACAGGCTAGAGTCCATGAGCTCCCACCAGCTTGAGTCAGCTGTCTCTGTGGTTTTCCCCATCATGATCTTGACTTCATCTGAAGTCTAGGAGCTCAGCCCAGTGTTTGGTTGTGGATCACTGCATCTGCTTCCATCAGTTACTGGATGTAGGTTCTATGATCTATGATGATAATATATGTTAATTTCCCTATAATACTGGGAACAATTTGAAGGAAATCATATATTAATATTCTTTATTTCACTTATTATTTATGGAACATAATACATGCCAAATAAGGCTCATAAAGTGTTGAATGAATAAAAAATAAGTACATTTACCTTATATACTGATTGTAGCAGAAATACTTCAGTAATCATAAGTCAAAATAAGGTAACATGAAAATTTAATTTTACCATATCTTAACAAATTTTGCTGTCCTAATTTTCCTGCTACATTTTAGCCCATATCCAAATAGTAACAATTATATTAAATTGCAATTATCATGAGAAGTTTATCATTACAAATTTTATGTTTTTCTTCTTGTAGATTATAGATTTGTGTTTTGTATATTAAACACTAAATAAATAATACCTGAGTATCTACTATGTTTCATAATTTGTATTTGAGGTAAAATTACCATGTAAAAATTTGTTGCTGTCAAATATAATTGCTGTGTAACAGAAAAATTAACACGTAGATGTTATGTTAACTTTTTACAACAAAATCTGTTCAACATGTATAAATTTCAAATGTGGTCAACACTAATGAATAAAATCTATGAAATCCATTTAAATTGAGTACTTTTAGAGACCGATATTATGGTTTTAGTTATAAATTAATATCTTATTTTATTGGATCAGCATTGACTTACAGGGATGTCATAATGAATATCTTTATACAAATTGATTGGACATGTTTTGCCCTAAATCAGTCTTTAGTATATGGGTAGTTTAAAATCAAGTGTGAGAATAAATGTTTATATCTCTACAAAATTTACGTGGCATCACATGTATCCCCAGTAGAATGATTTTAAAGAGCTGACCTGCATTGAAAATTAGGTTTAAATAGGTTGTGAAGTTGGGATTAGTTTTCTATAAGCAGTGGAAAAGACTAGAGTTCTGTTTTAGTTTTTTGTTATGTTTTGGTTTTGGTTTTTGCCAGCTTTCTTTATCATTGGCTAAGTACACATCTAACATACCCAGGAGCCCATCTGCAAGTCAGGATGCATAGTCAAGGACACTGGTCTTAGTATTTCTCATTATAAGGATTGTGAGAAACACACCTCTATGTATTAAATGACCATTTTTGTGGTGTTATAGTATCTCTGCCTCATAAAGTTAGGTGTTGAATAAAGGACGAATTAAGGAGACTAATTTAACTATGTATGTCCTGTGTATTGTTGAATAATCAGTACTTGTGAACCAGGAAGGTTCATTTAGTTTTGCAAACTGGTTGCATGCTGGTCCAAACTGAAGTGGAGAGGGAGGGGCCGTATGTTCAGGCAACTAACAAGAAAAGTACCAAAAGCAGAAATGTCCTTCTTCTGTGTCATGGACTCTTCTTTTGTTTCTTAGAAGTAAAATCCATTCTGTGTGCCTGCCTAGAAGCTAACCTAGAAGACCCTGAAGAGGGCAGTTGAGTTTCTGACTGTCAGTGAAGATGACAGGCATAAATGGGCTGAGATCCCAATCTTTCTCAACCCAATGCAAAATTCTTGTCAAGCCAGGGAACAGGAACAAGATACACTGACAGATATCACTAACCACAAGGTAGGGACAATCCCCCACAGGCCATAGACTGTCTATCACAGCTCTGTGAAGAAAAGCTAAGATGGGAATAGCAAGCTTGGCAGACGTCATTTACATGGCACACTGAAGACAGGGCCACCTCCACAAACTCTCTGCAAGCCTGTGGATTTATCTCATCCATAAGAGGTTCCCATCTCATTTCACCCCAAAACTAACAAAACGTGTTCTCTAAATAGCTACACTTATATCAAAATCCCTTTTACTGTAACAATAATAAATCTATATGCTTGAAATAGATGGATTTTACTTTTATAAGGGCAAATTAAACTTTGTTTATCTTACAAACTTGAAAAGACATATAATATTTCTGAGAAAATAACATTTAGATAATTAATAAAAATATGTATCTTTATTTTGGGGTGCACTGAAATTTATCTATGCAGCAGGTTATAGAAAATGATCCTAGAGAAAAGTTGAGAAATGCTAATAGCATAGTACAATGCACTCATGTGAGCTCCAACAGAGTTGAAAACCTAAGAATGCAGTTTCTTAGTAAAAACAAAATGCTTGGAATTTCCTTTGCACTAGATTTCGTTATTTTCATGGTGGATATCATCCAGTTCCAAAATCATTGTCTGCTTCTTCATCTGTTACCTATTAAACACAATTTCTAAGTCCTAAATTCTAAGTCCTGATTTCAAACTGTAGCTATTAGAATAGTTATGTGCATGTTATAAATGATTTATATCTAATGATTTTTAATCGGTGGTATAAAATATGGATAACAGTTTTTTTTCAAATAACATTGTTCAATTCTCCCATGCAGGATAAAGCACATGACCTAAAAGCAAATAAAAAAATCGTTTCATTTTCCCTTATATTCTCCCTCATGTGTTTTTGTTGTTATCAGAGGTATCCAACCATTCATTCCCCGATGCCCAAATATATTATAGGGAAAGAAAATATAATTTAGAGTATACTAAAAGTATGTTAGTTATGTTTGTCTTTCTATGTCATGATACTGAAAAGATGAAACAAGGTAAAAGATGAGACAAATGAAGCTTTCAAAACACTGGTTTGATCAATAGTCTATATTTGCACTTTTCAGTTAATTTAGTCATCATTTAATATATTCTGGCCTCATAGTCCATGCCACTTATTAGAATTAGGGTTAGTATACATTCTGGGCATCATACTTCAACCTCTACTATTTTCAGTTGTTTTTTTTCTAAGTAGGAAAAGCAAATGAGAAGAAATCATTGACAACAGTATTGTTTCATTAGTTAATGAAAGGATGGCAATGACATTTATGAAAGATGTAGATTTAAATTTGAGAAATTCTAAATTTCAGTTTTATTTTTAGTTATCCAATGCTGTTATTTAAATATAAGTATAAAACAAACTGGAAAGATAAAACTTTCTAATACAGCAAGGAGTGATGATTGACACCTGTTATCACAGCATTTGGAAGGCTACAGCAGGCGGATTGTTAAGAGTTCCAGGCCAACTTTGCAAACACTGTGAGACTCTATTTAAACGACTAAGTAATTAAGTAAGTAGCTATAACTAAATAGCCAACCAAGTGGTATAATATATATTCATTTAAATAAATGTGCATTTGATCTATAATTACATTTGTTATTTCTTGTCATATTTTGTATTTAGTTTACACACACACACACACACACACACACACACACACACACACACACATTCCTGGTAGGTATCAAGTTAGACAAGATGTTAATTTGTTTTCTATTAACCAAGTCTTTATGGTTACTTAATTTTAACTCTTGAGGTAAAGAAAATAAGTATTTTAGGGTATTGTGTTACTGAACAATGTCTATACACAGCAGTTTCTTAAAGAGACATTTTAGTTAAACAAATTTTCACTAATGTTCAAAATACTTGATTTATGAAAAAAAGATTGTTCATCCCTGTTTAGAGACAAGCCAGTAAATTAGGCACAAAGAAAGTAATCTCTGTGGTATAACATGCACCTGGGATGCAGACATTTTTTTCCCTTTGAAGCATGTTACTTTGCATGCTGAGCTCTAGATATTTCGGTATTGTACTTAAGCTGTTTTATCACAAAGCAACTCAGCAGAGCAGATGTAGTATTATTCTGTAAGGCCAAACAAGTCCTAAAATGATGGGAACTCAGAGCCACAATACTGTATAGGGTCATCATCTTCATTTTTTGTCTGTGGAAATCTATGCTCCTCTAGTATTGTATCGTACTATTTTTGGTTAATTTATTTGGGTCCTTATTATACTGAATGGAAGTTCCTTACAAACGCACTTACATTATACCATTTACTATAAGCTTTCACATATTCATTGGACCTAAAGGTTATCTCTGGTATACTATCTATAGCCCTTTCCATTCTTTGGTTTTGGTATTGGAGATATGCAAATATATGGGGTGCATATGTGTGTATGTGTAAACTTGTTTTGATGTACAAAAAATGAGAAATGTAAAAGAAAATGATGTCATTTTATTCTGTTGGTTTTAGATTTTTTTAAAGTTTTTCCATACATCAGGAGAAATTGAAAATGTTCCCTGAACGATTTTCATCCTGACTATCAGCTTTGGTATGACATGAAACAGCTGTTTCCTTTTTCTCACAGAACAAATGAAGTTATAAATTATGGATTGCATTAAATTATTGTGATTCTTTGGCTTATATTAATCTGAAATGTATCTTTGAAAGTCTTTTATGACCTAAAGAAAGCAGATAAATTCGTTCTCAAAATGTCATAAAATAGTGATTTCTCTCTTACATCATCATTCTTAGGCAGAAGTTGTGAGATTTTTTTTGGAATTACACATAAGCTGTGTTGCCTTCTGCAGGGCATCATGTCCACAGCCATGAGATGTAAGTTCACCCAGATCTTTTATAGATTTAATTGCTTAGTTATTATACTGGCTTGTTTTGTGTGCCAACTTGACACAAACTACAGTCATCAAAAGAAGGAGCCTCAATTGAGGAGAGGCCTCCCTGAGATTCAGCTATTAGGCTTTTTCTCATTCTGTGATCAATGTGGAAGGTCCATGATGGGTGGTTCCATCCCTAGGCTGCAGGTCCTGCATTCTATAAGAAAGTGGGCTGAACAGCTCCCTGTGAAGAGAGCCAGCAAGTAGTTCCATTCCATTGCCTCTGCATCAGCTCCTGCCTCCAGGATCCTGCCCTGTTTGAGTTCCTGTCCTGACTCCCTTCAGTGATGAACAGCAATGTTGAAGTATAAGCTGAATAAATCCTTTCCTCTCCAACTTGCTTTATGGTCATGATGTTTTATCACAGCAATAGAAACCCTAACTAAGACAGTTATGGTGCTACCTCTGAATGTTCTTATAAAAGGTTATTTTCTATTTGTAGCTAATAATAACTTCTAGAGGTATTCTTTGAAATTTTGTTTAAATTTCTTTGTTTAATTAGGTGCAGAATAGTGTATAAAAATACAGATATCCCATCCATACTTTTGCACTCCTTCCATGACATGTGTTATTCAGTAATTCAAGGAAGTGTACTTGTTTCTGTCCTAATCAAACATTTTCTTAGAGGAAATATTTTTAAATAGTTAAATCTTTTTCTTCAGCAGAGAAAACTTTGCATATTCTAGAAGCCTAGAAAAGGAAAACTTACATTACTTTTGCTTTGAGATTATTGACATATCATAAGGCTTTTAGAACACATTTGCTCATTTTGTTATTTTATAATACTCCATTGGATGAAGGCAAAACAATTAGCTCTCCATGCATATTGCACTTCTAAGTTCAGGAATAATGGAACACTGTAGGTAAATTTCCTGTCAGGTTTTCAAAAGTCTATACATGGGCATCTGTTTCTCTGAGGTAAAGATTTAGAATGTTACTTACTAATGGGCTGATTTTACATTACTTAAGTATATTTCTGTCACATCCTGTTAACTTTCTTTTTTATATATCTTACTAGCTTTCTGAGATTTCAAACAGTGTGTTTTGATCATATTCGCCCTTTCTCCCAACACTTCCCAATTTGCACCCCTTTTCTTTCCAACCTAACTTTTTGTTCTTTTCTCGCCAATAAGGACAATTTGTGATGCATATATATGATTGGATGTGGAGCCTTCAACAGGAACATGTTGGACTTATCAGGGGTTATGCTTAAATTCTAAAAGAAAGATAATCTTCCCTCTCCTATCATAGAAAATTGCCAGTAGCCTTAACTAGGGTTTGAGATTCATGCCCAACTCCTCTCCATGATGGAATTTTGTCTGCTTTAGACTTGTGTAGGTCTGGTGCAAGATGTCACAACTGCTTTGGGTTTCTATGTATACCTGCCATGCTGTGTCTAGAAGATATTTTTCCTTGGGTCATCTACCACCTCTGGCCCTTATTCTTGTTCTTTCCTCTCATCCACAATGATCCCTGAGCCTTTACAGGAGGGAGTCATTATAAATGTTCCATTTAGGGCTGAGGATTCTCTTTTGCCTTTTTATTGAAAATAACTTTTCTCACATAATATATCTTGATTAATGTTTCCCCTTCCTCAACTCTTCCAGTTCTTTCTACTCACCTTTCCATCTGGATTCACTCCCTTTTTGTCTCTCATTAGAAAACAAACAGGCTTCTAAGGGATAATAATAAAATAGAATAAGATAAAACAAAAAATTAACACATTGTAGTTGGACAAGAGAAATAGAAGGAAAAGAGCCCAAGAGAAGGCACAAGAATCAGAATCCACTCATTAACACACTCAGGAATCCAACAAAAACACTAAACTCTAAAAAACACTAAACTGAATATTCTTTCTTATTCTCTGTATTTTGACTAGTTGTGAGTCTCTCTTAATCATGATCTACTGTGAAGAGGAACATCACAGATGAAGATTGACAGATGCCTCAATCAATGGGTATAATATTGAGTCATTATGAGTTGGTGTCATACTACCTCCATTTAGTGATATAATACTAATATATTCTCTCCTAGAATTTATACCCTGTAGTCATAGGTGTTTGGCCTGCTAATGATGCCAAGTGTGGGTGTTATCTTATGTAGTAGGCCTTAAATTCAACCAGAAAGTGGTTGATTACTCCCATGATTATCTTGCCATTTTCACTCTTGTATATGTCTTGCATGGTCTGTTATTAGTTTGAGTCCCATGGTCAACATACTTGCTAACTTTCAATGTCAGCAGCCTACTTGGTTGCTAAAATCTCGCTTGATGTGCAGTGCTGTTCTCATTTAATTCTTGTTTTCCTAGTTTAATTCATATTTATGTGATCATTGAGTTTTGTTTGTCTTTGAGAAATATGTTCAGGTCTTGATAATTTTCTTTTTAGCTTTTTCACATCTCACTATTAACTGAAGCTTTGGTTTCAAATGTAGAAAACATTATATTTCAGTTGTCTATTGATAATTCTCCCTTAGTCTCTTCTTCCTGTCACATGTATTCTATGTACATTTAAATGGCAGAAAAAAAGTCACTGTTCATAAATTTTAGCTTACAATTTTGCTTTTTGAGTTTATTTCAAATAAATTTTTGTGTATTCCCACTTGTGAACAGTTTTTTCATGCTTTCTTCTATAAACTTGTCATCTATATTGTTCATATACAGTCTATGATCCTTACCAAATTAAATCTGTACATGATTATAAGGTAGGATTGCTCATATTCTAAGCTTGTTCCCAATCAAAAGGAAAATTATTCTGTCACTAATTAATGACAAGATTTTCAGTTCTCCCTTGAAATTTGTTTTTGTTTTTTAATTTCTGATGTGAACTTACTTTGACTCTGTAGGAGTGTATCTATTTCAGGTGTTTTCAGTGTTTAATACATTGAAATTATACTCTAATATATGTTTGCTTTTTTGTGTTCCAAGGACTGAACTCAGAGCATTGCATTTTCTAAGCATACACTTTCACTGAGTTTTACTCTCATCCTCATTAATCTCTTATTACTACACTTTCATTTTATACTTCATGTCACACCTTGTTCCTTTTGAAGAATAGAAGATTACCAGATTTCTATTTCTTTAGATGACATCCTGGAATTATTATGCATATTACTTCAAATTTATCAATTAGGTTGGGAAATTTGAACATTTTATTGATGGTAACTATTCAATTAGTGGAAATTGTTAGTTCTTTTTAAAAACTACCTTTTCTGATGGAATTTTTTTTCTGTTTAAAATTTTGCTTTTTTGTTATTGACTTTGGTTTTATCTGGATACATTATGTTAAAATGTAATTCTTTAAAACACTATAGATTTTAACCCTCCCTATTCAATATTTGGTTGGTGAGTATTATTTTCTGTGCTCTCAATAAAATAGTAAATAGAAGTGGGCAGTGATGAGTAGCTGGGTTTCTTCCTGCTCTTATGGAAGCGTGCTGTTACCTTTAGCCTTTTCTGTAGCTAGAGTTTTTCTGCCTGGCCCACAGTCAGGACAAATCTCTCTCACCTGCCAGTCCCACAGATGCTCAGACCCAACCAAGTAAACACAGAGACTTATATTGTTTACAAACTGTATGGCCGTGGCAGGCTTCTTGCTAACTGTTCTTATATCTTAAATTAATCCATTTCTATAAATCTATACCTTGCCACATAGCTCGTGGCTTACCGGCATCTTCACATGCTGTTTGTCATGGTGGCGGCTGGCAGTGTCTCTGACTCATCCTTCCACTTCCAAGCTTTATTCTCCTCCTTGTCCTGCCTATACTTCCTGCCTAGCCACTGGCCAATCAGTGATTTATTTATTGACCAATCACCAACACACTTGACATACAGACCATCCCACAGCACTTTTCAAGGACTTCCCAGCTGTGTAATGAACATTGGATTTCTGTTTCTGACATATGTATCTGTTTAATGTTAATGTTATTTTTGTATATATTAATATACACATACATTCCTTTCTTTATTATGGCCAATCACACATGCTGATAATCAAATGTTATGCAAATATTATTTGCCTAGATTTACCATTTTTTATTAATAGTTTGAATATATGAGTTCTAAGGAATATTGGACTACATCTTCCTTCTCTTGAAGTCCCTTGTCACACTTATTAGGATCATGCCAGTCTTATCACAGAGAATAGTAGTGACTAACTCTTCTCTGTGTGACAAAGAAATTTGTGGAACATGGGGGTTCATTCATCATTAAATATTTGACAGAGTTTACTGGAGAAAAGTAGAGCTTTCCTTTTAGAAACAATTTGATAGTGAAATAAATTGATTGAACACATATAAAATGGTGTAGATTTTCTACTTAATCTGTGTCATGTTTGACAAGTTATGTTTTTTAAAAATTCTGCCTGTTTTTATCAAGCCTGTCATATTGTCATTGAAAGGCTCTCATAATACAGCATTTTTCTCATTTTATTCTGTGTAGGATATGGACTGAAACGCTTCTTTTGACTAACATTGCTAAGTTATAATTATGAACTTTATTCTTTTCAGAAAAGATTTTTGATATTACATTAAATTATTTCAAACAAGAAATTTTGGTTTAGTTTTTTATATATAACTTTCTTTTTATTTATTCTTTGTGTCTTTCACATTATGCGTCTCAATCCCATTCATTTCCCTGTCCCTTCATATCTGCCCTTTACCTTTATAATGTATCCCCCCCAAAATAAAATAAAATAATTTTTAAAAGAAAAAAAAGAAAGGAAAAATTAGTCTCATCATGGAAGCTGTAGTGTGACACAGTGAGTCACACAGTAAACACTTTTGTCCATCTCTACTTGCAAGTGTTCATTGCAGAGTCATTGGCTCGGTTCGAGACTTCTGGTTTTTGCGACACTATGGATGCTGAGTACTCACTGGGACTCCTGTTGGATATCCTGTTGTTGCCCTGTTGAGATCCTACAGCTTTGGGTCTAAAGGACTGGCCCCTTCACATTCTCCAGCTGATCATAGGTGGGGTAGTTCTTGGTTATAGCCTTGGTTCTGAGCCTGGGTAGTCACAGGGTTTGTCAGCCTGTCAGCTCTTCTTGTCCTCACCACCAGGGTGAGGCCTCTACATTGCCATGGCTAGTTCACTCCTTCCAGCGATGAGCAAGGAGCATGGCTAGTTATCCTGCTTTCATGCCCTCAGGGTTGACTTCCCACCTCTACATTATCAGGGCCAGCTCTACTGTGTTGTCCAGGCAAGGTGCAGGGGCCACTCTTAGGAGTGCTGCAGTTGGTGAGGGACAGGGACTTCTCTCCCGCTTTCATAACTTCAGTGCCAGCTCTCCCACCCGCCATAGGCAGTGAGGGACAGGGAGAGGGCATCTCTTCCCTGCCCACAACACCATGTCGCAGATGAGGGGCAGGGCCAGATTTCCCAGGCTCACGTTCCAGGGAAAGTTCACCCAGAGCCTGTCACTAGGATATGCTCTACTATGCCGCCCAGGTGAGGTGCAGGGCCCACTTTCTGGAGTGCTGCTCTGGTAACAGGGAGGGTCAGGTCCCCAGTGACCCAGGGCCTGCATGTGGATCTTATTGTCCCGCTCAGTCTGTCACCTTACCCTGTTCAGTCTGTCATCTGGATTACTATTAATTCCACATGTTATTATTAAATATGTGTATTTTAACTGGTAGTAAAGATAAGCATCACATATAATTATAGTGCACCATGTAGCATCTTCAGACATGTACATTTTGTGTAATGCTTCAATGAGTTTAAGCAAATGTACAATTCCTTCAAATAGTCATCATTCCTTTGTGGTGAAAACATTCAAATTTCTTATAGTATTTGAAATATGGTTGCCATCTATAATCACTGGCTGTGTGATAACACATCAGAAGTTATTAGTACTGTTATGCTGTATTTTATACTATTTTGATCAATTCCTGCCCATTTATCCCACTATCCATATGAACTCCCTCTCTTTTTTTCATGGAAACTTTTTCTCTCAATTCACATTACATCAGATTTTTATATACTCCACATATGAATGAGATTATGCAGTACATATAACAAATCAATTTCAAAGTCAATTACATTTTGATCAGAAAATATACAATATGTCATTGTGTCATGGCATGTAGAAATATAAATTCACAGACTTATAATCTGGCCTTGCAAATTGTACTTTTAAGAAATAATTATAGTAGTACCACTTAATTAGTCCTAAATTTGATTTTTAATTTCTGAGATAAATATTGAGAAATTCTGGTGACACATGCAGACTTTTCTGGTCTCCCTTTTCATTCAATTTCCTTTGGTTTTAGTTATACTATCATATATATATATATATATATATATATATATATATATATATATATATATAATTTGTTTTTTATTGTTAAGAATTTTCTGTTCATTTTATACATCCTCTGGCTCCCCAGCCTTCCTCCCCCAAGCCAGTCCCCATTGCCACCTCCTCCAAAGCAAGGACTCCAGTGGGGAGTCAACAGAGCCTTGTTTATTCAGTTGAGGCAGGCCCAAGCTCCTCCCCCTGAACCAAGGCTGTGTAAGGTGTCCCATCACAGGCACTGGGCTCCAAAAAGCCTGCTCTTGCAGCAGGGACAGCTCCTGATCCCACTGCCAGGGGCCGCATAAGCAGGTCGAGCTAAACAACTGTTTCGCCTACGCAGAGGACCTAGTCCAGTCCTATGGAGGCTCCACAGCTATTGGTTGACAGTTCATGAGTTCCTACTAGTTTGGTTTGGTTGTCTCTGTAAGTTTCCCCATCATGATCTTGATGCCCCTTGCTCATAGAATCCCTCTTCTCTCTGTTCGACTGGACTCCTAGAGCTTGGCCTGGTGCTTGGCTGTGGATCTCAGCATTTGCTTCCATCAGTTACTGGATGGAGGCTCTATGATGATAGTTAGGGTATTCACCAATCTGATTACCGGAGTAGGTCAGTTCAGGTACCTTCTCCACTATTGCTAGTAGTCTAAGGTGTCATCCTTCTGGATTCCTGGGAATTTCCCTAGTACCCTGTTTTTCCCTGTTCCCTGGATGCCTCCCTCTATCATGGTATCTCTTTCCTTGTTCTACTACTCTGTCCCAGTTCCAGCTCGACCATCCCATTTCCTTATGTTCTCACCCCCATCCCCTACTCTCTATTGCCCCCCCAACACAATTTGCTCATGGAGATTTCATCTATTTTCCCTTCCCAGGGCGATCCATGTGTCCCTCTTAGGGTTCTCCTTGTTAGCTAGCTTCTCTGGAGCTAAAGGTTGGTTATTCTTTGCTTTCCATCTAGTATCCACTTATGAGTGAGTACGTACAATGTTTCTAACTCGATGAAAAGATAATTTTATTATGTCAGCATGTCCTTATTAATCATCCAGATATCTTCTCTTAATTTTTTACTTTCATACTAGCCAACTAATTGTTATATATGAAAGCTTTCATTGCATTTATGTTTGTGCTTTGAATTTTAAGTATGCCATTATGATATGTAATTGAGTCTTGTCTTTTATTCATTCTGAAAATATGGTTTTAATGTAAAATTTACACGTGGTTTTGTGATATAATTTTACTGTTTTGTCCAGTGTGCAGTGGGATTTTTTTATGTATCTTATGTTGGCCTTGAATTTACAACATTTCTCCTGCATCAGCCTTTTAAATACAGGTTATAGATATGAACCACCACTCACAAACCTCACAGTATTTTATATTTAGTTGCTAATCGATTGGATGGTTTTGTGTAACATTCTAAAGTTATTTTCTACTTGTGTGTTTTATTATTGAATGGACTCAGGTTTGTTAATTTTTCTTTCTCTTTTCTCTTTGGAGAAATTGTGTTTGTTTAAATCATAATTGTATTTTTATTTGCCTTGATGAATCTACTGTTTTAATTAGTTGATTTACTCTTTAGATTCTCCCAAGATTACACTGTGCATTATTAACTTAGAGTTATCTAACAAAAGATGGTATTTTCTATTTCATATGAGTTACATGAGCTTGATATTCTGTACTTTTATCACCACTCTGTGTTGTTTTTCGTACACATATTTCATATAAATGTATATGTAGTGTGTTTAAAACACTATGACTTTCAATGATTTGTAGTATCCAGTGATGAATTTTTCCAATAAATTACTGTTTGTATGTAGATCATTTTCTCTATACTTGGAAAAGTTTTTGCACAAAATCTGCAAGCCAAGGGATCTCTTGTTTTTTGATCTTGTAGAGACTCATCTCATCTATATTTAGATTTGTAGAATGTCCCTTCTCCAAAGACATTGCTTACTTTGCTATCCTTTTTCAAAATTTCTGACATGCCCTTTCACTGACTTACTTTTTAAACAAAACTATATTTTATTGCTTAAATCATTCTTGTTTTGAAAGCAAAGCTTCTTCATGCCTTTATGATAGAGTGAGCCTGTAAGTTTATGTGATAACTAAACGTTTTCAAAAGTACAAACATATTTATACAGCAGGCCCAGGAAATAGCAATTTACTCAAAATATTAGATGATGGAAAAACTTAGTTATCTTTTCTGTTTTTTTAATTTATCCTGGAAAGCTGTAAGTTTCTTTTTCTTGTTGTTATTGTTGTTTTTGCTTGTTTGTGTTTTATGTTTTTTCTTTTATTGAAAACAGGTGTTTTTCTCTCATAATATATCCTGATTATGGTTTTTCTTTTTTCTGTTCCTCCCAGTTCTTCCCCAACTGAACAGGTTTGGAAGTTCCTAGTCTCATCATGTCCTGTCACGGCTTTTCCTTTTAATTTTTAAAAAAATTTATCTCATATATTTCTCTCTTTTACCTTACCTTTTCATATACATTGTGTCTTCCAGTTTAGAATTTTTATGGAATTCTTGAGTGTGTGAATGAATGAGTCTCTGAGTTTATATCCATTTCTTGTGCATTTTGGGGACTCTTTTCTTTCTTTTTGTTTTGCCCTATTCAGATGTGTTAGTTTTTGTTTTATCTTGTTATATTTCATCATTATCTCTTACAAGATTTTGTATTTTCTAATGAAAGTCAGAAAGAGTGTGGATCACTGACTTATTTTTTATTGAAAGTTTAATACGCCTACATTTTCCCCCTAAAGTTAAGATTTCATTTTCTCTTGCTACCTCCAAAATGTCTCTCCTTTTTGCATTAGAACACTTTATATATAATGTATCTAGATGTTATTTGCTTTAGATACACATCTGCTGATTTTAATTTTAGCTTATATATCTACATGTTTAAGGTTTTAGTTGTGTTCAGTTAATTTATATCCATTTAAAGTATCCTCTGCAGTCTTTCTCTATTGTTTTTACCCTTCAAGTGTGATCACAGAGGTAGCATATGTTTTGATACCTGCCATCCTTTTTTACAATGGTTTTAATTAAAATGTAATTACATCATTTCTCCCCTCCTTTTCCTCGCTCTAGTCTTACCCAGATATTCCCCCCAACTCTTCCCTTGTCCCTCCACTATTCTCAAATTGATAATACCTCTAACAAACAGTGGGTAAACTTAAAGTTTGTTGCATATTTTTGTTGTTACTATTGTATTGTTTATTTTGAAGTGGGAGAAACTAGATTTATTTCTCATCCTCAAAGATTAGCACTTTGGTAAGGAATTTTTCATCATCACAATATTTTTAAAATGGAAATTAATTAGAATTTCCTTAGAACTTGAACATTCTAGAAGTCTGTATGTTTTTCTCTAGGCCTGGCATTCTAACAGCTACTCTTATTTTACATTGAAACCAATGATTTAATTATGCTGATGGCCATAGAATATACAGCAGATGACAACTAGTATTCAACAGGTCAACCTACCAGATGAATAATTCTCTGATGGGGAGCCCCACTAGGCAAAGACTGTGGGGTTACTGGCTGTGGATATTGCTTACTTCTGTCTGCAGTTTTTCTCATGTGCCCCTACATTTCTTCCCTAAAAACAGTTACAGGTATTTTCCCCACTGCCTGTGTGCTTATTTGGTGTATATATTCCACTGACTGGGCATACATATATCTGTGGATGGTCAAGAAGATGATTTCTTCTTACGCTGTGTAATTTTGATGAACAGAAAATATACTAGGATATGCTTAATAACTAGATTCCATGAGTGCTGTAAGACACTTAGGCCCTGTTTTTTTTTAATCACTAGCTCAGACTGACATAAAGGAAACAGCAATTTCTTCTCAGTTCTAAGACAAGCTATATACAATTAGCTTGTTTTAGCCCTTAGAGCAAATTCAAACCGGATTTTATGCCTTGTAAGTTAAACCTTCACAGAAAACACACAAGGACAAATTCCCAGATGTCTATTTGTAGAGCCAAGGTCAGGTACAGAGCAGCTTTGGTGCCAGTCTCCCTTGCCAAGTCTGGCTGATAACACCGACCAGTGGCTAACTCTCTGCACCAATTCCTCAGCAAGTTGTTGTCATGGTTACTCACTCCCCTCAAATGTAACCCTTTACATTATTGTCCTGGGGATGTATATAAGGGAAGATAGAACAGAGAGAAGCTGGACAAGGGAGAAGCCTGAGAAAAATAAAGAGAATGATCATCAGTATGTGTGTGAGTCTTATTCCCTCAGATAGCTAAGAATTATTCCTAAATCTGGCTACTTTTTTTTACAACCTTGGAGCAGTCCCGAGAGCTGGTCCCACAGGCTGCAATATAATTATCTATCATAATTGTTTGAAGCATCATGTGGATATAGGTTGAAAACTTTTTTTGGAAGATGTTTTCCCACATA
Organism: Peromyscus eremicus; assembly: GCF_949786415.1. NCBI lineage: Eukaryota > Metazoa > Chordata > Mammalia > Rodentia > Cricetidae > Peromyscus > Peromyscus eremicus. The sequence goes on from NC_081418.1 coordinate 38,039,190, forward strand.
TTCAGCACACACACACACACACACACACACACACACACACACACACCACACACACACACACACCATGAAAACACAGGATTTGGAACCATAATATATAGGCAAAAGATGAAATTTAGCAAGATTTAGAAATACAAGAAAAAAATATCCATTTATACTAATTTCCCCTGACAAAACAGTAGAAACATATACACATTAATAAACAGGGTTATTAAAAAAGTATTTTTAACCAAATTTAAAGATGATCTGATTATTTAAATAAAAGTATAAGCAACACAAAAGGTATGTTTTCCACATTATTTTCAAACTTAAGGGAAAAGAAATTATTCCCAGTGATACTCAAAGTATTATTTTGCATACTGTGAGTTTATATTGGCATAGAAATGATTCCACAATTCCTTCAAGATGACAATGACTGTTTTCTAAATAGATCATCAATTCATGTTACTAATATCAGCAAATAACATTTTCCTTATTTTTTTTTAGGTTTAAGACTAAGTGTCTGTGTATGTGAGGTTGACTTTGAATTTGTAATCTTCCTGCTTCAACCTCCTGAATACTAAAATGATATACCATTGTATACCCAATGCCTGTCTAATTTTACTGCATTTACTTTGATTAACAAAATGCTCATTATGAGAGATGGAATATATGAAATATTTGTGTTAAAATAAAATATGAGGTTTTAAAAGTTGTCCACATCCATCAGAATCTCAGCTTTTTCTTTCTCCCTTTGAAAGTAGCTGAAAGAATAGGTGCATGAGGTTTTTTTTTTTTTTGCAGGAAATGCCTGACAAGTTCAAGCTCTGATCCATTGTCAGCTAAATACATACTTGCTAGGATGCTACCCCTTGCAACCGTCACTTCACATTTTCATGCTTCTTTTATTTGTGTGATTTATTTCAACACTCGTTGATGTGCTTTATAAGAACTTCCGTTGAATAAAGTAGTGTGCCTGTGTTCACATGCACAGTGGAGAGTGAATGGCAGAACTCACTGATGTTGCAAACATTCTAGACTTTCAAGCGACACCAAAGATACAGTTTGATTCCAATAGGATGAATAGATATGATGCACTTGTTCTCTTGGCTCACAGAAACTGAGGGTAGGATAGCACTGACCTACAATAGGATATTTGAGGATGCTGATCTAGAATACTACATTACCATCTATGATGTTTTGTTTTTTTTTAAATAGTCTTGATGCTAGAGGTTTAGGTTTACCAGAAGGACTCCACTAATCTGTATTCTGTACTGTTCTCAGGACAGTGAAAAATAATAGACCATCCTTTGAAGAAGCATCTAAAGAAAATCTGTTCTAATCTACTATAAAAATAAGAGTACAATAAACATGACTTCATTAATCTGGTATTGTAAACCTAGCTAACAACACAGTTCTGGTGATGTCCCAATTACTGGAGGACAACCTACAATTACTAATTTACTAACCACAATGGCCACTAATAGTTATCTATAAATATGTATACTTATACCCACACCCCTCATATAAGCAACCTCTCTCTGCAGTAGATGAAAACCACTGCAGAAAGCCACAGCCAATCAAAAAGAAGTGTTGTGGAGCCCCAGGGAACACATCTACAGAACACTTCTACATGGAAGGCTCAGGGAACATTGCCGATGGGGGCTGAGATGAGGGGGGATTGTAATAGCCATAGGAACAGGAAGTTTGCAGTTCAATTGTGTTTTTTAGTAATGAAAGAACAACACCCATAAAGTCTCACCCACATGACTGCCCACATGTGAGCTGAGTAAAGATGACACCAAGGAAGATGGCAGACTGGATTACTACTTGTAAGTGTATATATACAGGGACTCTTAGGGTACGGGAGGTTGGAGAGTAAGATTTGGAAGAATAAATGACTGGACTATGAGCTCGGTGAGCTGAGATTCTATTTCCCGAAAATAGTCCTCGCCGTTTGTAATTCTCTCTCCTGAGCCTCTGGATGTATTATATTAAGGCTGGTCCCACTAATATTATACAAGAATTAGTTTTATGGAACTCCTGAGTTTATGAGTGAGTAGCTTTATGACTCTTGTGCCTGCTCTTGGGACTATTTTTCCTCCTGTTGGGTTGCCATGTCCAGCTTCAATATGATAATTCTTCCTTCGTCTTCTTATTTTTTATTTTGTCATATTTAGTTGCTATCTCTGAGAAGTGTGTTCTTTTTAAATAGGAGACACAAAGGGAGAAAATGTGGAGAAGATGAGAGATGGGGACGAACTGAGAGAAGTGGGAAAACACAATATAAGAGCAGATGATCTTTAAAGTTAAAAAAGTTGATGATCACCTAACATTTTCTTTGCTGAGTCTTCTTGCCAAGGATACAATATCTCCCCTGCACCACTCCATTCCTCTCTTGAACATGTCAACAATAGCCCTAGTCAGGAACAGTGCTAGGAAAAGTCCATAAGGAAAGTGATAAAGCTTGGTGCTTAAGGAAATAGAAGAGAATGACACTGGCATGTGATGGCTGGATTTATGTTTTGCTGTCTTAGACAAACATAAATTGCAAGTTTATTCCATATTAAAGTACAGTTATTAAAAATAAGTTAGTGGAAGAAAAAAATATGTTTATGATGTAGAAACAATAAGTGAATGTTATTTAAACTATTTCTTTCTAAAAATTTCAGATCTCAAAATTCAACCATCATATTGGTAACTAAATTAGAATCAGAGAAATTTCAATAATATAGAAAGAGTTTATTCAAATCAATAAAAACTATTTTAAGATACAAAATTATAAAAATAATAGCATAGAAAGCTGGCATAAAAGGAAGCATCAGTCATTTTTAAATTATTACTTTAATTTACCTCATAAAAACAATATTATCTCCTCCTGTCAGAACTGGGTGATGAGTGCTGTCTTGATTTCTCTTACACACTAGCACTCCAAGAATAGTTTGTTCACATAGGCAAATATATGATCTGAAGTTTAGCCAGTGTCACTGAGCACCAGGACATCCCTGCCATATCAGAGGCTTCTGACCACAGTACAGGCCAGATTCAGCATTTTGCACCTGTTTTGATTGAGTGCTTCACCAACTGCATCTCCAGCTGTGGTGGATGTCTTCTCTGTGACAGCGCAGAGCTCTTGTAGCAGAGGTATTATCATCTTCAAGGAAAAAATATTTACCATTCAGTCCTTTACAGAAAATATTTTCCAGCCCAAATAAAAGAATTCTGTTTGCTTTCCACAGAACCAAGGATTTATACCTAAGGAGGCACATGGACTTGCAATGTTTCCTATTTATAGGTCATTTATTTAGAAGAAGAAATATTTTTTAAATAGCCTTTGCCTGTTTTATAGACTGTCAGTGGTTTAGCCATTTGCTGGCATAGTCTCTGTGGGTGTCCATTTGCCAACTTCTGTTAGCATGTATTAAGACTAAACTCTTTTATTCATTTATTACAGTTAAGTCAGCTTATATGGCAAACACCTTCACACATATATCAACAGAATACATAAATCATAGTTAATTTTTAAAAATATAAGAGTAATTGAACCTACTTACAAGCTCACCAGTGTGAAATTGGGCAAATAATCTGTGAAGCATTTTAAAATGATACACTAAGCATATGTCATACAGAATATAATTTCTTTTTGCAGAGTGGGTGTAGAAGTCTCTAATATTGTTTTTGGATGAAATGTAGAGGACAGTACTTACTTTGGATGACAGCATGCCATTAGTGTAATGGAAATAAAGCATAAAGAAAGGTTGTACATTTCTTCTTTCTCTTCCACTATGGCCACCATAGTGGAAATAAGCTGCCTGGAGACATGCGAAAATCGATAAAGGAAAAGTAACATTTAATTGAGACATATGTTTAATAATTTCCCATTTTATGCACCTTAAAATATATTCATGACTTGGAAATTTAGAGGAAGTGACTTTCTAAAATACTCTAGGGTTTTTTCTTCATATATATATATATATATATAAAACAAAGTTTTACATAATAAATCACATTGATGTCTCTCCTATGAATAATAATGATGATGTTGATGACAATAACAATGATATCTCAAGTTTCAAATAGACCCACAAATGTATTCACTGAGTCATTATATGCAGGTTATGATAAAATACCTGATAAAAGGCAATTGAAGAATTTTGAGACTTTTTTTAAAGCTGAGCGAGTATGAGAGATTTGAAATTTTGGGTAAAACATTGAAATGCATAATTTAAAATTATATATCTAGAACATTTATATCTGCCAAAATTAAAAACCTTATCTTGATTAAAATTAATTTCTAATTTTGAATATTTTGAAGGGAACTAAATGAACAAAACTGTGAACAGATTGGTGTATGGGTTGAACTTTTAACTAAGGCTTCTAATTTTGAATTTTGTGAGCATAGTCCCATCTCAATATTTCCCCATTATTCCTATGTTTGCACATCTGTTTGTTATGTTCTTTCAACAGCATAGATGACACAAATACGGAATTAAACTACAGAAGCTTATCACTTAGAATACATTTATAAATGTCATTACACCAAATGTCGGAAAAAATAAAGTAGAATACCGTCTGGCTGAGTGAATTATATGCCACATATTTTCAAATTTGCTTAGGGTATGATTTTGTAATTTTTTTTCCTTTTGTTGAAACTAGATTTTTCTCTCACCTAATATATCTTGATTACTGTCTCTCCTCCCTCTGATATTTTAACGGGAAGGCAATAATGTTCAGAGACATGAAAATCAACCACATCATATCAGTAGGAGCTGCTATCAGGATGTATTGTATGAGGGAAGAATAAACCAAAAATAAATAAATACAGAAAAAATACTGGTTTGCGCTTTCATAACCATCGTTCTGAAATAAAGAAATATTGACTAAACCAGAAGAAGTTAATTATGCTTAAAAGTAAATGTAATTTATTTTGTAATTCAGCTGTATTTAAAATATTTGCTAATTCTGTTATAATTGTTTGTTGATTGCTAATTATTATCACATACCTATTTCTGTAATATAGAAGGCCATGATTTTGATGTTCACTAATATGCAAGAATTATTTATAGAATTCTAATACCAGGATAATACTGAAAATAACTCAAGTATTTTCAGTTTTGGTACCCCTGCATGTAATATGACAGTATATTGCATATCCTTTTACATTTACATATTTCAAATGCATGAAATATGACTGTATTATGTTAAATATGAAATTAAGAATATGATTTAAATTTTCCAAATAATAGCAATGTAAGTATCTGACTATTTCTATATCTCATAGACGCTCATAAAAGATGTCTGCTTTGCTGGCAGCATCACCCATGGAAACCTGGTTGCTGGTATTGCCCTCCATGTTAGTGTCTTGTATCTGAGACTATAAGTTCCCGTCATTACAAAGGTAAGACTATTGCTCTCTTAGAAAGCATGGCCAAAATAGTATGAATCCTACATTAACCAGAGGACTGCCCATTCTTTTAACTCTTTTCCACAGTTGAAACTTTACTTAACACAAAATGGATCGCATGCTGTTAGTGTACCTCCTGTGTTAGGCATGGGATCTAATTAGGAATATCTCATTTACAAACTAGTTCTATGCAAGCTATTGACTTCAGCTACATTCTGATGCTGACCATTTCCTCACCAAAGAAATATAAAGACACTATGTGAAGATAGTCTTAAGTGTAACGAGAAAATTGCCACAGCAAGCATGTCCTTCTGACCCTGACAGTACAGACATATCGATTGGCTGGAGCTGGCAGAAGATTAAGCAGAGAGGATACACAGGCGAGTGCAGGTGGATAGTACAACCTGCACAGGTGCTTCTTTCTTCAAATTATGTTCCACTCTGCAAGGACTGATGCTGGAGATTGTGAGTTTAACTCATGGTGACTATAAAACGTAAATTGCCTGTAAGTCTCCACTAAAAGTAGCAATAAAGTTACATCAGCCTAAGGTGTTTGAAGGAATAATTGTTGTCACAGTTTACAGCCACTGTTGCGTTTTTAAATAAATACATGCTTTTTCACTTTGTGACTATTGAAACATAAAAATTAAACCTTTTAAGTCTCTCTGAGCTACTTGTAATAAATGTTGGGGGTCTGTTATGATTGCTATCAAGAAGTAATTTTTCCGTGCCATTTAGTGGGGGAAAAGAAACCACTTTTAAACATTTCAGGAGTTTATTTTGTTTTGTTTTGTTTTATAGTTAATTGGATGTTCCATAGTAAAGAGGTCATGAATTGATTAATGAGAAAAGCTTTTATTTGCCAGGACAGGTCTGTGCCTTCAGTCTGGGTGTGCTTGGCTTTGAACATCACTGCTAATGTGTTGGGTGGGGATGCTTTTGTTGACAATAAGCTGCATAGACATTTGCTGTACTTTGTCATATATCAGTGGACTAAGTTGAAGGAAATTTTGCTGAATAGCTTGGATACAAACCAGAATAGCACCAAATGCTTCCGTCAGAGGGTTTGGACAATTTATATGAAATAATAAATAGCAGTTACAACTTAGATCTCAAAATACCACTATTTTGCATCATAAAGGCGTATATAGAATAAATTGTCAACTAGTTTTACTGAGGCAAATAGGCTTGGGAATAATTAGAATTTAAAAATATGTTTGTGTTGTATGGACAAACATATTCGTTCACACATGTAAATAAAGGTATTATCTGGAATGCACACATACACATATATGAAGATACAGCAGCATAAACATGAATTAACATAATTTGTGTGAATATTTGTGTGTATTTATATCTGTATTTACATTTACAAGCATGCATGCATGCATGTATGTGTGTAAGGAGGGGTTTCTAGTCAAAATTAGAGGAAGAGATTACAAAGGCTGCATTCTCCCAGATAGAAAGCAAAGAGGGAAATCAGAAACACTGTGACAATTTCTAACTGAGCTACAGGCTTTCTCTTGGTTGGTTACCACCGGGGTGGGATGAGGGTGGGGGTTGTTGGGCAGGTGAAGAAAGGTCATCCATTGTCTTTTCCTAGCTGCTATCCTTACAAACCAGGTCAACCTTTTTAACAAGATGTGTCCAACTATGTAAGAGCTGCTTGTCTGTTATAGGGATAACCAACTGGCCTTTGATTGAATTTGAGGCCTTTGTTTTCAAGGGGGAGAAGGGAGGAAATTCATATCTGGTACTCTAAATCTAGCTAATTATCCATTTCTTAAAGCTAGCTAATTATCCATGTCTTGGGAGGTCATACGCCTTGATAGGAAACTTATTAGCAGTTTTTAAATTGAAATAGTCTCAAACTGCCTTCTCAACACCTATGTTTATGCCCACAGACAAAAGCTACTCCCAACCTTAATCAGAAAAGCCTCTCATTACAATGAAAACAATGAGTGTGGAGATTTCTGGCTGCTCATTATGCTGGGAATAAGTGACAGTTGTGCTCTCGGCCCCAAACAAGGCATTTATGTCAATCCTTCTAAGGCTCAGGAAACACTGAGGAGCAGGGGGCAGGAAAAATAGAAGAGCTGAAAATGGGATAAACAACTTCAAAACAGCATTGTCTAGAATAAATACAATGCAATCATTAACTCAGAACAACTGCAACTCTCATGAGACTGGCTTTGTCTAGAAATAGACACAAAGGAGAAGGAATTACAGGTTCTATTCTTTATTGCTGAACTTTTGGCTATTGGTAGATTCTGGGTGAGGGGGAAATCAGTGTCTTAGGTTGTGTATATACTATGGAGCCCACCAGATAGGTCCAAACTTATGTACAAATAGATGATCCTGGTGAAATGAAGATGGGTCATAAAGAAAAAGGAAAAGAAAAAGAAAAACCAAACAATAACAAGAACAGACATGAAAGTGAGAGAGAAGTTTGAACGAAGAATGCGGGCATAGAGGTGATATAGAGATGGAGCCAAGTGGGTGCCGGAGTGGGTAATATGTTATTAGTAGTGGTTAGTGGTTAGTGTTATGAACATGTGTAAACTTATATAAGAACACATTTGATGAATAATAAAAATGGATAATGAAAAAGTTAACGCTGAAAATGGAAGAAATAGTCTCCCAAGGAAAAAGCAAACCAACTGATTAACTAGTATCAAATGGTCAGCCATGAAAACATACATACAAATAACATTGTACATACCGAGCAGGTTATATTTAGGAATATATATATGTACATACACATATTGTGCACATTTATGTAACAAAAATTAATGAAAAATGAGGCCATGGATTTGAAAGTGAGATAAGAGAGATACATGGGAGCATTTGGGAGGAGAAAATGAGGGGGAAATTATGTATTTATATTATAATTTCAAAAAAGTAAAAGAAAATAAATGAATGTTCTATATGCCTTATTCTGATTTTGAGTATGCTATAACAGAACTTTTAGATATTGATTTAAATTGGCTTTTGTTCTTATACATAACATTTCAACCTTGCAGAGGCAAAAACATGAACATTTTACTGTATTATGAGGTGACAATTACTAATATATTTCTTTCATTCTTTGAGAACTTCACCATCCAACTCCTTCCATTATTTAACTTCCAACCCACCTACGTTCCATGTCCTTCTCCCATTATTTTTTGTTCAATAACCCACTGAGGTTAATTAGTTCTGTTCTACATTCACGGGTATAAGGTGACCCCCTGGAACATAGTTAGCCTACAAAGGATCACACCTCTAAGGAAAATTAATCCTGGTTGTTATCAGCCACCAATAACTCTTTAGCTGAAGTAGGCTTTTGTGAGCCCTCCTCTATCCATGCTGGAATATTGACTTGCATGATCTGGTGGAGAAATTGTACAGACTACCACACATGCTAGAAACTCATGAGTAGAATAGTTCTGAAAAATCAAGAAAAACTTGTTTCTACCAAGTTCTCCCAGACCTATGGCTCTTAGAGTACATCATCTCAGGATGTTCTCTGATGCTTGGGGGAAAGGAGATAATAAAGCACATATTTATGAGTTAAAATCCAATGATGAAACAAAGACTGTGAACTCAATTCTTCCTGTAATGCCCAGTTCATTTAACATTTTTTTTCTCTAATGTGTCTGTGTTGAGAACATAGTGTAACTTTGGCACACCATTTTTTATATGTTTAAATATGTATAGTTTCTATTTTTAATTTTCCTACAGATATTAGAAATTCTATTACCATAAATCACTTTGATCCATAACTAATTTAATAAGCATCCTAGGTGTGAATCAATTTCATCTCTCAATTCTCTTATTTTTGAGTACCTGGTCAGTTTAATTTTTAGAAAAAATTAATACATATTAAGTGTTTTGAAACAAAAAACACTGGGACTATTCGACCTTGGCAGAACTATGACTCTCCAGAACCTTTTTGATTTCTAATCAGAAGGTTAAATAGGACAAGAAATGGAAATCAAAATTCTACCTTTGGGGTTGACTTTTGAAATGGTTGTCATCTTTAGCTTCTACAGGCCATTTAAAGTTTGCATTAGTTTCAATTTTTATGGCATGTGGGCAAGTTTTTGATTTTTAAATTATATCACATGATCCTATTAAAGAAAGTGTATTCCTTATCCTTTATTCTGTTGATAATTAAAGTTACCTCCTGCTGCATCTATTTTAATTCAAAGTTATATTACTGTGCTTTCTACATATTGCCTGGTCATTTCCTTTTATTTTATTTTTATTTTGAGAATTACGTATGCCTAAACGTCTATATCATTTTCACCCCTCTCTGTACAGCAACTTCCATGCCCTTCATAAATTAATGACTTTTCCCCTTTAATAGTTATACTCACATCTATAATCAGCCACAGACACACAGACACATGCATGCACACACACATACACACACACACACACACTCACACACCATACCAAATCTGTTTAGTGCTGCTTATACTTCTTGGGATTGGAAACCTCTACAGGAGCTTTTCTTTAGAAAAATCTCCTCTCCCTCTCTCAGTAGCCATTGACCAACTTAGGTCTTAAAGTATGACCTGGTGGAATTTTCCCAGTTCAAATGGTTTGTCAACTAGTGCTATCATTTAGATCAGTGTTTCTCAACTGCCTAATGCTGAGAACCTTTAATACAGTTCCTCATATTGTGGGACTCCCAACCATAAAATTGCTTTGTTACTACTTCATAACTGCAGTGTTGCTACTGTTAGGAATCATAATGTAACTATCTGATGTGCAGGTCAGATATCTGAATCCCCAAAAGGGATTTTGATTCACAGGTTGATTTAGACATTTTTTTTTCAGGAAGCCATATTATTGGGATTTCATAGGTATAGTTTTCCTTTATTGCCTAAAAGACAGTATCTCACAATAGGAATCCTGGTCCTCTGACTTTTACAATTTCTCAACCAGCAATGTTCCCTGAGCCTTTGCAGATTTTGTGATAGATGAAGGAATTGAGGCTGAACACACCATGCCAACTTATTTCTACACTGTAACCAGTGGGGAATCTCTGTAATAGTTTCCATCTTTTGCAAAACAGTCTTATCATTAAATGAGAGATAAGATCTAAAATTATCTTTGAGTATGAATAAAAATATTCACAATACAGTTTGAAATTACATTAGTTAGGAAAAGTTACAGTAATAAATATTCCCTTGGGGTCTGTGACCACTCTGGCCCTGGGTGGCTGTTTAGGTTTATAGTAGTAGGCATAAAAACCCATCTAGTGGGCAGTGCTATTTCTGATCTGGACTTGTACTTAGGACTGAATGATCTC